>NW_013818592.1:0-469 GCF_000517525.1 Limulus polyphemus
GACAAAACCTTGTCGAAACGTTGTACATTTGCTGTCATGTTAAACTTATATTAAAGTTTTTCTTCATTACCCATTTAAGCCGTCTCCAGCCATTATTAACAACACCTTCCGTTGGCGAGGTGTTGTTGCGGCCCTATGCTCCACTGGGAGTTTACAGGAATAAAATAAAATAATAGATTCATTACTCTTTCTTATATCTGGGAATACATCAGTTGAACTCATTAAACAAATATGTGCCGTAAACTACGTAATTCCTAGTATTAATAATAAAACATGGTAGTGTTTTTAATAAATACTTGAATATGTTAAAATACTTAGATTCTAATAATAATTATTTCCGCACTGGCGTTAAAGTGAATATGCAATAAATTGAACAACATTTTGATGAATATGTTTAAATTAATTTGAAATTGGGTACATGTTTAAGATTATATATTCAGAACCCATCACCTGAAATGCATGTCATGTA
>NW_013818593.1:0-469 GCF_000517525.1 Limulus polyphemus
TTTCGAACTGCTCGTGTCTCTGCTTCCAATGCTTTAAGTTTCTCCCAACAGATCCCAGAGCGGACAGAAATATAAATACTCACAGTTCTGATCCATTGAAATAAATTAACCCGATCCGTTGATGTTGCCAATGATAAAGGTAGCTGAAAAGAAAATGCAGCCGTACAAAAGTTATCAAACGTAATAGGCCAGGTGGTTAGGGTGTTCGACTCCTAATCTGAGGGTCGCGGTTTCGAATCCCCGTTCCACCAAACATACTCGCCCTTTCAACCGTGGGGGGCGTTATAATGTTACGGTCTAATAATGAATTATATTTAATTCATTAAATTGTGGACAAACAAGGATAAAATAATACTCGTCTTCTCTAACTTTTATTTCATTTTTCAGGCAATAATTACACCATCTTCCTGTATTTTCATCACGGCCTATTTTTGAATCAGAATGATAATTTGAAATACAGGAATCCCTT
>NW_013818594.1:0-468 GCF_000517525.1 Limulus polyphemus
ATTAGATTCAGATTTATTAGAGTGAAATATTACATCATTTAAACCACATTACGAGTAGACGTTCGTGTTCTTGGTTTATCCACATGTAATTAGATTCAGATTTATTATAGTGAAATATTACATCATTTAAACTACATTACGAGTAGACGTTCGTGTTCTTGGTTTATCCACATGTAATTAGATTCAGATTTATTAGATTGAAATATTACATCATTTAAACTACATTACGAGTAGACGTTCGTGTTCTTGGTTTATCCACATGTAATTAGATTCAGATTTATTATAGTGAAATATTACATCATTTAAACTACATTACGAGTAGACGTTCGTGTTCTTTGTTTATCCACATGTAATTAGATTCAGATTTATTATAGTGAAATATTACATCATTTAAACGACATTACGAGTAGACGTTCGTGTTCTTGGTTTATCCACATGTAATTAGATTCAAATTTATTATAGTGAAAT
>NW_013818595.1:0-468 GCF_000517525.1 Limulus polyphemus
GTTTAGTTAATAGTTTACTTTACTTAATTTGATAAGTTGGGGTTTAGTTGACAGTTTACATTACTCACATTTGGTAAGTTGGGGTTTAGTTAACAGTTTCCTTTACTCATATTTGGTAAGTTGGGGTTTAGTTAACAGTTTACATTACTCATAGTTGGTAAGCTGGGGTTTAGTTAATAGTTTACATTACTAATATTTGGTAAGTTGGGGCTTAGTTGACAGTTTACATTACTCATAGTTGGTAAGCTGGGGTTTAGTTAATAGTTTACATTACTCATATTTGGTAAGTTGGGGCTTAGTTGACAGTTTCCTTTACTCATATTTGGTAAGTTGGGGTTTACTTAATAGTTTGACATTATTCATATTTGGTAAGTTGGAGTTTAGTTAACAGTTTACATTATTCATATTTGGTAAGTTGGGGTTTACTTAACAGTTTCCTTTACTCATATTTGGTAAGTTGGGGTTTAG
>NW_013818596.1:0-469 GCF_000517525.1 Limulus polyphemus
CGTAACGTTACTATTTTTTTGTTGTTGTTGTTTCATTGAGAGGAAGAAAATTACACGCTCGAAACATGATGATTTGTTTCGGGAACATTGCATACATAATTACATATTGATAATTCACACGCAAGGACCTGGATTCGAGCTCGAGTCACCAACGTATGGAAGCAGATTTATATCTTTAAATTTCTGTTCATTAAGATGTTTTAAATTACATTTACCTTAACGTGCTGTATCCTAATAACGCCCTTTACAACTTCTGTTCATTAAGATGTTTAAATTACATTTACCGTAACGTGCTGTATCCTAATAACGCCCTTTACAACTTCTGTTCATTAAGATGTTTTAAATTACATTTACCTTAACGTGCTGTATCCTAATAACGCCCTTTACAACTTCTGTTCATTAAGATGTTTTAAATCACATTTACCTTAACGTGGTGTGTCCTAATAACGCCCTTTACAACTTCTGTTCA
>NW_013818597.1:0-462 GCF_000517525.1 Limulus polyphemus
ACCACATAGTTATGGATCGTTAAGCAACTACACCGGCCCGGCATGGCCAGGTGGTTAGGGCGCTCGATTCGTAATCTGAGGGTCGCGGGTTCGAATCCCCCATCACAACAAACATGCCAACCTCCCAAGTCCAGGATGAGAAAGGAGGAGGGTTGGGCGCGGGGCTAGCAACTCCACCCCGTAAAAACCAACCTGCTACAAGTAACTGTAACAACAACTTTCCGTTGGTGAGGTGTCGTTACGGCCCTATGATCCACTGGGAGTTTACAGGAATAATAAAAAAAAAGCAACTACACCAAGCAAGTGAAAAAAAATTACTTTGAAGTATATCAAATTCTACAGTATCATCTTAAAAACTGTACAAAACGTTTGAACCAGCACAATTATAGTTTTATCACAGCTCAAAAAAAGCAGTAAAAACCTATGTTTTTTTTTTGGCAGAAAATGTTTCCACCATTATCA
>NW_013818598.1:0-465 GCF_000517525.1 Limulus polyphemus
TGTGTACTGTCATAAGAAGACACAAGATTTAACAATAATGTGTACTGTCAATAAGAAGACACAAGATTTAACGACTGCTGTGTACTGTCAATAAAAGACACAAGATTTAACATACTGTGTACTGTCAATAAGAAGACACAAGATTTAACTATACTGTGTACTGTCAATAAGAAGACACAAGATTTAACGATACTGTGTACTGTCAATAAGAAGACACAAGATTTAACGATACTGTGTACTTTCAATAAGAAGACACAAGATTTAACTAACATTGTGTACTGTCAATAAGAAGACACAATATTTAACGATACTGTGTACTGTCAATAAGAAGACACAAGATTTAACGATACTGTGTACTGTCAATAAGAAGACAGAAGATTTAACGATACTGTGTACTGTCAATAAGAAGACACTAAGATTTAACGATACTGTGTACTTTCAATAAGAAGACACACGTTTTAACGA
>NW_013818599.1:0-465 GCF_000517525.1 Limulus polyphemus
AAGACTACGCTTACCTGCCGTCCAGTAAGTTATAAAGTAATTAAATACTTTAGTTTACTTATTTTAAGGCTACGCTTCCTGCCGTCCAGTAAGTTATAAAGTAATTAAATATTTTAGTTTACTTATTTTAAGACTACGCCTCCTGCCGTCCAGTAAGTTATAAAGTAATTAAATACTTTAGTTTACTTATTTTAAGACAACGCTTCCTGCCGTCCAGTAAGTTATAAAGTAATTAAATACTTTAGTTTACTTATTTTAAGACTACGCCTCCTGCCGTCCAGTAAGTTATAAAGTAATTAAATACTTTAGTTTACTTATTTTAAGGCTACGCTTCCTGCCGTCCAGTAAGTTATAAAGTAATTAAATACTTTAGTTTACTTATTTTAAGGCTACGCTTCCTGCCGTCCAGTAAGTTATAAAGTAATTAAATATTTCAGTTTACTTATTTTAAGACTACGCTTCCCG
>NW_013818600.1:0-469 GCF_000517525.1 Limulus polyphemus
TCTGGAAATTGAGCGAATCTTGATTCGTCTGAGAACAATACGGTCTTCCAAAAGTCCAGAGGCTTGGTCATCATATCCCTTGCCCACATCTTTCGTCTGACTATGTTGGCAGGTCTTAATAAAGTATTCCGTCTAGCTGCTCTGCAACGATAACCCAATCTGTGGAGAATCCGTTGAACAGATTTCGGGCTTATCTCACCAACTTTGGCCACTTCTGCAGTCGTTAATCTGGTATCCATTTTGATGCTCCTCTTGACAGCCCTTTTTGTCCTCTCTGATGGACCAGGACGACCTGGACGTTGCTCTGTTGTTTCCTGAACTGAACGATGATTCTGTTGACTGTCGAAAGCGGGATTCCCAAATTCAGCGAAATTTGCCACTGACTTATTCCACCATCTGCTTGACCAACTATCCTTCCTCTAACAAAATCTGACAATTCGAGAGAACCTTGAGTTCTAGGCATATTGTA
>NW_013818601.1:0-469 GCF_000517525.1 Limulus polyphemus
ATATTGAATATAGAGAAGGAAAATCCCATGGAATGCTGATGGACTGAGCCGAAGACCCTGCAAAATGACTGCAGACATTGCTACAAAAGAGAGGTTGAACTAACCAGGTGCCATCAAGCTAAAGTCAAGCCGACTGAAAGAGTTGATGATGGTGAAGTGGAACCAAATATAGATATCAAAGCAGAGCAGGAGAAAGACCAAGATTTGAAGCCAATAATTGATTTTCTAAAAGCAAGTGTTTTTCGCCCTGCTTGGGAGAAGGTGTCTAGTCTAAGCCCTGTGACAAAGAACTATTGGGCACAATGGGACCAGTTGAAACTTGAAGATGGTATTCTTCTCCGAAGATGGGAAACTGCAGATGGGAAAGTGACGACCTGGCAAACGGTTATACCAAGGAAGTTACGGGAAGTTGTGTTGCATCAATCCCATGATATTGTAACAAGAGGACATCTCGGAGTTAAGAAGACAT
>NW_013818602.1:0-470 GCF_000517525.1 Limulus polyphemus
CGGCTAGCGCAGATAACCCTCGTGTAGATTCGCGCGAAAATTCAAAACAAACAAACAAATGTGAATAATGTAATAATATTTCGTCGAATTCATTATTCAATATCATACAGCAGACCAACTGTTTAATGATTGTATATATATATATATTATAGATTTATTTGTTACAAAAATATTTAACGTATATATATATATATATACAAGAACATTAGTCTGTCTTCTTTACTTCAACTTATTATTATATTAACATAATATGCTTCCATACTAAAATATTGTAACGACAGCGGAAGTCACGTGACGCTGGTAACACTTAATGAGTATCTAGAAGGTTCCTGAAGGCTCAAGAGTTTCACAGACGCCCTCTATTTTGTATATATAAGACCGGCAAGAAGTGACGACAGAGATAATTGCAGACAGAGAGATATAGAGACAGATAATCGAGTCAAGCCGTAAGTAAAGTGCGTGAATCGTTG
>NW_013818603.1:0-735 GCF_000517525.1 Limulus polyphemus
TTATAACATCAATAGAAGTTTTAATGTATAAACTCACGTAGTCCTAAGTTTCAGAGATCTTCTACTCATTTCTTGTAAAATATGAACACAAATACCATGATTACCATGGAAATAAACTAAACCATCATTTCCAAGACCATATATATATTTTATACCATCTACTAAACATTCATTGTACTATATTTTGAAATATCCGTGCTACGTCTACCCAAACGTCTCTCTCTCTTTCTTTTTAAAATCTGTATATTCTGATCTGATAATTAACTAATCAGAAATGTATCGAATTTAAAACCTTAACTGATGCAGGTGACAGTTGTATAGTTACCGGTTTCAATGATTTCACTCGGAAAATATCAAACAAGAAACGATCAACTTTACGAATAAATTGTATACTTTTCTATCAAACTTATGTATATTAGAAAATTATTAACTTTCAATAAAAGCTCGCATCATCTCATCATTAGACACTTCATTGTGGTCTGTTAGCAGTCTGTTAATGCACAGACGGCCTACAACAGTAGGCAACTCTTTATCGTCATAAGCTCATAACAACCAATCAAGACAGTCGATTTATTGTTAAATTTAGTTTCAAACCGCCATTTTAGTTACTTCTGTTATCGAACCAAGCTCATAACAACCAATCAAGACAGTCGATTTATTGTTAAATTTAGTTTCAAACCGCCATTTTAGTTACTTCTGTTATCGAACCAAGCTCATAACAACCAATCAAGACAG
>NW_013818604.1:0-470 GCF_000517525.1 Limulus polyphemus
GAGTTAATCACAGATCGTGACTTATAACGGCTGTACTACTAACGGCTGAGTTAATCACAGATCGTGACTTATAACGGCTGTACTACTAATGACTGAACTAATCATAGATCGTGACTTATAACGGCTGTACTACTAATGACTGAACTAATCACAGATCGTGACTTATAACGGCTGTACTACTAATGACTGAATTAATCACAGATCGTGACTTATAACGGTTGTACTACTGATGACTGAACTAATCATAGATCGTGACTTATAACGGCTGTACTACTAATGACTGAGTTAATCACAGATCGTGACTTATAACGGCTGTACTACTGATGACTGAACTAATAACAGATCATGACTTATAACGGCTGTACTACCAATGACTGAACTAATCACAGATCGTGACTTATAACGGCTGTACTACTAATGACCGAACTAATCACAGATCGTGACTTATAACGGCTGTACTACTAATGACC
>NW_013818605.1:0-468 GCF_000517525.1 Limulus polyphemus
ATATCAAACAAAGTCAAGCATCCATACTGTAATATCAAACAAAGTCAAGCATCCATACTGTAATATCAAACAAAGTCAAGCATCCATACTGTAATATCAAACAAAGTCAAGCATCCATACTGTAGTATAAAAAGTCAAACATCCATACTGTAGTATAAAAAGTCAAGCATCCATACTGTAGTATCAAACAAAGTCAAGCATCCATACTGTAATATCAAACAAAGTCAAGCATCCACACTGTAGTATCAAACAAACTCAAGCATCCATACTGTAGTATCAAACAAAGTCAAGCATCCATACTGTAGTATCAAACAAAGTCAAGCATCCATACTGTAATATCAAACAAAGTCAAGCATCCATACTGTAATATCAACAAAGTCAAGCATCCATACTGTAATATCAAACAAAGTCAAGCATCCATACTGTAATATCAAACAAAGTCAAGCATCCATACTGTAATATCAAACA
>NW_013818606.1:0-469 GCF_000517525.1 Limulus polyphemus
TTATCCAGATGTTTGACGTATGCGAAGGTTGAATTGAAGGTATGACTGGAAGCCTTATCCTGGTTAACTAATACCTTGTTGACCTGGCTTCCAGACGGAAATCCTTATTGATTTATTCACGTGTAATTATTGTACGTTTCTTATAATTTTATACCCATCACTTCTTGCACAACCCAGCAGATGACGCCCTCCATAAAATGGTAAAAAACGCCACCCTTTGGTGACAACTTTTCTCGATATGTTAAACCATTTAAACACATTTAAAAATACCGACAGATATACAGAGACAGAGAATAACAGAAAAATTAATTTAACGTGAGAATAAGCTACACAAGAGTAGAAATTATCATAACTACACTTAAGTTAGTGTTGTTTAGAAGTTAGAGTTTTCATATATATAGTTACGTTTCACTTTAGAGTAACGAGCTGGATAACGTGCACATATGTGCAAGTTCATCAATAAATAAAC
>NW_013818607.1:0-469 GCF_000517525.1 Limulus polyphemus
TATATTTGCTAGGGGTACATAATTAATAATAGATAGTTTTGTATATTTGCTAGGGGTACATAATTAATAATATATATATTTTTTATGCATATTTGAAACTCATATTTGTGATATATCTTGAACAAATGATCATATTACAGTCAAAACAAAGAAATGATACACACACAGATCTGGTGGGGAATGGATGAACAGCATGGTGGTTAATACAGACTATTGACAATAATGTTGTAATTATTAAATTCATGTTAGGGAATATATTAAGCAGCTTATACTCTGTTTCTCAACATGTGCTTTAGAATGTAATCTCGGTATAGAACAAGCAATATTATTTTTGTATAACGTAAAATATAATCTAGATATGTTTCAGTCAATATTTTTCTTGCAGAAATAATGTACACCTCTGTAACCTTTTTTATTATTAACAAATTCTCAATTTTAAAATTATCTCTTTTCAGAGAACGTCAGATTT
>NW_013818608.1:0-468 GCF_000517525.1 Limulus polyphemus
TTTTTCCTTCCGCAACACGTTGTACTATTGTTTCGCTGATTTCACATCAAATTTGTTTATCGTTTTTCCTTCAGCAACACGTCGTACTATTGTTTCGCTGATTTCACATCAAATTTGTTTATCGTTTTTCCTTCCGCTACACGTCGTACTATTGTTTCGCTGATTTCACATCAAATTTGTTTATCGTTTTTCCTTCCGCTACACGTCGTACTATTGTTTCGCTGATTTCACATCAAAATTGTTTATCGTTTTTCCTTCAGCAACACGTCGTACTATTGTTTCGCTGATTTCACATCAAATTTGTTTATCGTTTTTCCTTCAGCAACACGTCGTACTATTGTTTCGCTGATTTCACATCCAAATTGTTTATCGTTTTTCCTTCAGCAACACGTCGTACTATTGTTTCGCTGATTTCACATCAAATTTGTTTATCGTTTTTCCTTCAGCAACACGTTGTACTATTGTTTC
>NW_013818609.1:0-467 GCF_000517525.1 Limulus polyphemus
ATTTAGTTCCAGTCTGATGTATTTCTTAGATTTATAAGTATTTCAAAATTATAGACATTTTAAGGCTATTTTTTCTTCAAAACATTGTCATCAATAATTTCTTTCCCATTTTAAAGTTTTTCCATGTCAACTGCTCAGCCATCTCCCAGCCCTAGTAACAATTAATCGACAAAATGTAGTTTAAAAGACAAGTGCATCTATTATATTATTCAATTACAGCCTAAAAAATATAGATATACAGTCATTAATGTACTTCTAAATCATTTAAATAGTTGCAATAGATTCATTCGATTGGAATCAAAGTTTAATGATGAACAACAGGACGGCAGTAGCAACAATGAACATTTGACACGTGGCGTTCAGTAACGAACAGTTAATTCTTGAACGTTTTGGATTATACATACTCCATCTTAAGTAAGCTATATTGAACATAGTAAATTATTAGGTAAAGGCATTTTATAAAGTTT
>NW_013818610.1:0-468 GCF_000517525.1 Limulus polyphemus
ATAATGAATTACAGGTAATATTAAAATAACAGACCATGGTAAGCCTAAAGAAATAATAACAAAAATGAAATAGATATGGTTGTATGAGACTTAACGTATGGAAGAAAAAACAATATAGTTAAACTAGTGATTGATATACAATTAAGATGAATTACAGGTAATATTAAACTAACAGACCATGGTAAGCCTAAAGAAATAATAACAAAAATGAAATAGACATGATTGTATGAGACGTAACGTATGGAAGAAAAAACAATATAGTTAAACTAGTGATTGATATACAATTAAGATGAATTACAGGTAATATTAAAATAACAGACCATGGTAAGCCTAAAGAAATAATAACAAAAATGAAATAGATATGGTTGTATGAGACTTAACGTATGGAAGAAAAAACAATATAGTTAAACTAATGATTGATATACCATTAAGATGAATTACAGGTAATATTAAAATAACAGACCATGG
>NW_013818611.1:0-468 GCF_000517525.1 Limulus polyphemus
GGTTACTGTGTTTACCAGATGATAGAAGGTTGTTATCACTAATGGTTGCTGTGTTTAACAGGTGATAGAAAGATGTTGTCACTAATGGTTGCTGTGTTTAGTAGATAATAGAAAGTTGTTGTCACTAATGGTTACTGTGTTTACCAGATGATAGAAGGATGTTGTCACTAATGGTTACTGTGTTTAGTAGATAATAGAAGGTTGTTATCACTAATGGTTGCTGTGTTTAGTAGATAATAGAAGGATGTTGTCACTAATGGTTGCTGTGTTTAGTAGATAATAGAAGGTTGTTGTCACTAATGGTTGCTGTGTTTAACAGGTGATAGAAGGTTGTTGTCTCTAATGGTTGCTGTGTTTAGTAGATAATAGAAAGTTGTTGTCATTAATGGTTGCTGTGTTTAACAGGTGATAGAAAGATGTTGTCACTAATGGTTGCTGTGTTTAGTAGATAATAGAAGGTTGTTGTCA
>NW_013818612.1:0-469 GCF_000517525.1 Limulus polyphemus
GTGTGTGTGTGTGTGTGTATATATATATATATATATACACACACACACACACACACACACATTGAAAAGAAAATAGTAAAGTATTCTAAAATAACAAAGAACAGAAAATAACAAAATTAAAATAAAATACAAATGTAACAAGTTTAATAGAGAAACCTTGGCTAATGATCCTGAATCCAGAATTGTGAATGTATAGAAAAGTTATGCTGGAATTTTCCATATCAGATGCAACTTTCACAGTTCTTAAAAACAGCTGTATCATATTCAAAAAGGCCCATAATATACAATGGATTTGGAAATCTGTTGTACAATAAACAGTTACAGTAAACAAGTATTGTTATTTTAGGTGTATCATTATTTTTGTATACTCTTATAGCCAACCTTACAAACTTAATTTACAATTTCTGTATACGATACCATAAAAAAATTATTTAAATTGAAGTTTTTTTTTAATGCAAACTTCTGTCAT
>NW_013818613.1:0-469 GCF_000517525.1 Limulus polyphemus
AGCCTATTCTCTAAAGTTGTAGAAGATTATCGAGTGTAAGAATCAACAATATATGTGTGTACGTAAATGCTAGTGTTAGCGTCTGTGTTGTTACGTAATCTGAAATTTCGAGAAACTCTCCACATGCCTATAAGTATAACAAACGCGACGCGCCAAAAGAGAGTATATATTATTGCTTTTGAAATTCATTTTCACGCATATGTAAGGTTTGTAAAATAATGCATATCTATTCACCTTCTCATGAGCAGTTGTAAATTTAGACATGCGCTACAGTGCTGTTATGTGGTGGGTGCAATCTTAGGGTAAGCATATATTCCATTATCCAGTTGTAAACTGATCAGCTTGGCACACTTGATGACTTAAAATGGAACAATTATTATAGAAACTCTGAAAATATTTCAAATGTAAATCATTTCGCTTTTTAAACATATGTTTGTGATTTATGAATATATAAACATATTTATGAAAT
>NW_013818614.1:0-469 GCF_000517525.1 Limulus polyphemus
CAGATAAGGGGAATTATAATTTTTTTATCCATGACAGTAATTTCAGACATATGTTACATATTTCCATATGCCACCCAAGGTTAGTCCTCTAATGCACATTGTAACGTACAGGTAACAGATCTACCTTGTTGTTTAATACACATACAAATATTTCAATTCTGGAGTTGAATACTCATACTTCGAGGTAACAGTCTAAATAAACAATGGAATTATTTTTGTTGGTCCCTCAATTAGCAAATGTTACTTCTAGGTAACGAATCCAATTTAACATTTCCAAATATATTTCAAAAACATATTTTTTGTGTAATATAAATCTATTTAAGTAAGAAATTAAGGGAAAATTTACCCACAATATTTTCATAATGCGTGCAATAGAGGTTGGACTGTCGGGGCTTTGTACCGAAGGGTTTATGACAGGCATCCTGTTGCTTTAGGGTCTTGAATACACTAAGAGAGTATCGGTCAAATA
>NW_013818615.1:0-471 GCF_000517525.1 Limulus polyphemus
ATGAAAATTAAACCTTATTTTCAATAAGCAATCCTGAAAAATATTTGGGGGTGCTTAACTTTTTTCCAGGTGTATATATTTGTTATTAGTCAAATGATGGAAAATCAACGATTAGGCTTAGGTATCTTTCTGAAAATGAAACGTGGGTTTAAGACTAACCTTATCAATGATTTCCCTGACTAATCCGTTCCATTCACCAGTTGTTGTATTCTCAGCTCCGAACTTGTTGTCGGCTACAAGATACAGGTCGTAATGAAACCCCAACATCTCAGCAATGGTTTCCAGAAGGTCAATACAGAAACCTTCGAACCGACTGTTTCCAGTCAGGTTTTCATCTGGTTTCAGCATAACATATGGCACACTCTGCAGGGTTAAAGGTTAACTCGTCAAATTAAGTAAACATAAATTATCTCTATACGAGAAATCAGAGGATGAAAGGTTGATCAACAAGCAAGGTGTAATAATCTATAC
>NW_013818616.1:0-470 GCF_000517525.1 Limulus polyphemus
CTTTGTCGTAGGTGACTCAATGTCTTCTTAATTCCAAGATGTCCTCCTGTTAAAGTATCATGGGATTGACGCAGCACAACTTCCCGTAACTTTCTCGGTATAGCCGTTTGCCAGGTCGTCACTTTCCCATCTGCAGTTTCCCATCTCCAGAAAAGAATACCATCTTCAAGCTTCAACTGGTCCCATTGTGACCAATAGTTATTTGTCACAGGGATTAGACTAGACACCTTCTCCCAAGCAGGGCGCAAAACATTTGCTTTTAGAAAATCAATTATTGGCTTCAAATCTTGGTCTTTCTCCTGTTCTGCTTTGATATCTATATTTGGTTCCACTTCATCATCATCAATGCTTTCAGTCACTTTGACTTCAGCTTGATGACACCTGGTTAACTCAACCTCTTTTTTTGAAGCAATGTCTGCAGTCATTTTTACAGGGTCTTCGGCTCAGTCCATGGGCATTTTCATGAGATT
>NW_013818617.1:0-468 GCF_000517525.1 Limulus polyphemus
GACGGACGTGGCGTGATACTAGTCACGTGACCTCGCTGACGCAACAATACGTTTAACAAACACTTCATCTGTTAACGACCATGGTTTCATTAGTGAAGGCATCATCACCATGGTGGTTAATGTATGAAGTATTTGTGAAACCTAAAACTGTCTTTTTTTCCCTCAGTTCTGTAATCATGGAGTTTTACCATCATATACCGACGGTTTCAAGTATCAGTTATTGATGCATAATGTTGCGTTATCGAGATCACGTGACTATTCTCACGCCCTCTAGTTTCTAGAACTATCCCGTACCTTGGCGAATGCTCTAGTATTTACTAGATAGGGTAGGCTGGTATATATAAGAGGGTGACAACGTGACGCGTTAATGTGTGTGTAGGTAATGAGTAATTGATGTGCGGTCAGAGAGAGACGTATTGTTGAAGTTAACGTTCGTTCGTTATATTGTTTGTTTTAGCGCGAATATTG
>NW_013818618.1:0-470 GCF_000517525.1 Limulus polyphemus
GTTTTATCTGAATTACAACAATATAGCATATAAATAGTTGTTTATTTTATGAGAGGAATATTGTTTTATCTGAACTACAACAATATAGCATATAAATAGTTGGTTATTTTATCAGAGGAATATTGTTTTATCTGAATACAAGAATATAGCATATAATAGTTGGTTATTTTATGAGAGGAATATTGTTTTATCTGAACTACAACAATATAGCATATAAATAGTTGGTTATTTTATAAGAGGAATATTGTTTTATCTGAATTACAACAATATAGCATATAAATAGTTGGTTATTTTATGAGAGGAATATTGTTTTATCTGAACTACAACAATATAGCATATAAATAGTTGGTTATTTTATCAGAGGAATATTGTTTTATCTGAATTACAAGAATATAGCATATAATAGTTGGTTATTTTATCAGAGGAATATTGTTTTATCTGAACTACAACAATATGGCATATAAATAGTT
>NW_013818619.1:0-642 GCF_000517525.1 Limulus polyphemus
AGTACACTATCTTAATGTTGTATTAACACGCTATCTTAATATTATGCTAGTACACTATCTTAATGTTGTATTAACACGCTATCTTAATATTATGCTAGTACACTATCTTAATGTTGTATTAACACGCTATCTTAATATTATGCTAGCACACTATCCTAATGTTGTATTAGCACGCTACCTTGATGTATTTGCACAGTGTCTTGACTACTTTAACTACATACTTTAATAGATATAATGAAGCAAAAACTAGATCTTACACCGTTATTATGTGACAGCTTTGACAAAATATACGTCGTTAACTCTTAGTTTTCAACTATAGGATTACATTGACAAGTCTTCCAAACGTGTTGTTGTTATTGGCTTTATGGGCGAAAATATAAAAGTTTCACACAAATTATAGTTTCGTTAATTTTTATATGATATAAAGATGGTTTCTTAACCATGTGTAAAATGTAAAACTTTCACATAAATTATGGTTTTGTTAATTTTTTCATGATATAAAGATATGTCTGATGGTTGTTTAACCATTATTAAAATGTAAAAGTTTCACACAAATAATGGTTTTCAATCATTTATTTCCGGATATAAAGATATGTCTGATGGTTGTTTAACCATTATTAAAATGAAAAAGTTGCACACAAG
>NW_013818620.1:0-470 GCF_000517525.1 Limulus polyphemus
CCAGGTTTATTACAGTGCCAGCAAAGTCCCTCAAACCTCTCTGAAAGCAGATCTTTTTTGGTCTTGAATCCAGATGACTGTACCAACCTTGGTACCTCTGTGCTGGACTTAACGTAGGATTCCAATTCGAGAGCTCTGGCCATTGCATCCTGCATGGCAGAGGGGTGTGCTTGCTTCACTTGTATCTTTAGTTGTGGACTGTCCAAGGCATCTACGAACTGATCCCTCAGCAACAACTTGAGGAGATCGAGTGGTGCAGTTGGGTAGGCCTTGTGTGCCATGCTTTCCAAGTCTTGTGCCAGCTCTTACAGGCTCTCCCCTTTAGCACGGACTCTCGTCCTGAACCTGGCCCTGTAGACTTCTGACTGGTTTTGGGTTCCGTACCTGAGTTCCAGAGCCTCTACCAGTGCTCTATAGTTGTGTCTGTCAGCTGCTGTCAACTGTCCAAGTATTTCCAGTGGTTGTCCCTT
>NW_013818621.1:0-468 GCF_000517525.1 Limulus polyphemus
CCACCAGGACAGAGTACAATGTACCTTAGATATATCTCATGTTGAGACTTCCAAAGAAGAACCAAGAAGACAGAGTACAATGTACCTTAGACTATCTAATGTTGAGACATCCAGAAGAAGAACCACCAGGACAGAGTACAATGTACCTTAGACTATCTAATGTTGAGACTTCCAAAAGAAGAATCACCAGGACAGAGTACAATGTACCTTAGACTATCTAATACTGAGACTTCCAAAAGAAGAACCACCAGAACAGAGTACAATGTACCTTAGATATATCTCATGTTGAGACTTCCAAAAGAAGAACCACCAGGACAGAGTACAATGTACCTTAGACCATCTAATGTTGAGACATCCAGAAGAAGAACCAAGAAGACAGAGTACAATGTACCTTAGATATATCTCATGTTGAGACTTCCAAAAGAAGAACCACCAGGACAGAGTACAAAGTACCTTAGACTATCTAAT
>NW_013818622.1:0-516 GCF_000517525.1 Limulus polyphemus
AAGAAGACACAAGATTTAACGATACTGTGTACTGTCAATAAGAAGACACAAGATATTAACGATACTGTGTACTGTCAATAAGAAGACACAAGATTTAACGATACTGTGTATTGTCAATAAGAATACACAAGATTTAACTATACTGTGTACTGTCCATAAGAAGACACAAGATTAAACAATACTGTGTACTCTCAATAAGAAGACACAATATTTAACAATACTGTGTTCTTTCAATAAGAAGACACAATATTCAACGATAATATGTAATGTCAATAAGAAGACACAAGATTTAAAAATACTGTGTACTGTCAATAAAAAGACACAATATTTAACAATACTGTGTACTGTCAATAAGAAAACACAAGATTTAACGATACTGTGTACTGTCAATAAGAAGACACAAGATTTAACAATACTGTGTTCTGTCAATAAGAAGACACAAGATTTAACAATACTGTGTTCTGTCAGTAAGAAAACACAAGATTTAACAAATAATATGTACTGTCAATAAGAAGA
>NW_013818623.1:0-469 GCF_000517525.1 Limulus polyphemus
AAAGAATTTACGGAAAATTAACTAACGACTGGAGACGTAACAATAATATAGGCCTATAGATGAATACACAAGGAGCTGAAAATAACTCGTATAAAAAGTTGCTGACATTTTCAGAAATAAGAACTCTTTATTTCATCGTAGGCTCTCTTGATTTAACCGAATTTTTATTGATTCAAATCAGTAGCGACTGTATATCCCCAAAATAGCATTAACCAGAAAAAAAGAATGCTCCTTTGATTACCATTTTTAACTGAGACTTTTCTGATACTCTATGGCTACATGAGTTTACATCTGTAACATAACTATCTTAACATACAATTACAATAACAACTAAGAGTATATACATAAAAAATATTGTTACGCCTCCGTTCGTTAGTTAATTTTCCGTAAAAATTCTTTCCGAAGAAACTTTAGCGATACAAGTCCTTTCTTAAATAAAAACTGGTTTATTCTTTCTAAATACAACTTT
>NW_013818624.1:0-468 GCF_000517525.1 Limulus polyphemus
TATATATATATATATACATATATATTATTCATACCTTTGGTGTATAGGATGCAAGCAGATTTTGACATCAAATTTTGGGGTAAGAAAGTGCGTCTTATACACCGAAAAATACGGTATATAACAAGCCTTGGAGATATGCCAAAATGTTTGTAATTATCCCTGTTTAAACACGTGGTCTGTACCTGTACGTGCTTGACACTCAGGCTATCACACAGATTCTTCATACAAACTGGAACTGCTTACGTAGGTTTCATATCTAGCCTCGGGGTAAAAATATATTTAAACTATAGATCCGATACTCATCTTTGACTGGGAATACGAGATAAAGATAAAAATCCAATCAATATAGAACGAAACAAAACTTAAACCAGAATAAGTGTTCCAACTTATTCAGGGTCAGGCGTTGGCCTGTTGGTGAACGTGTTCGGAGTGTAGATTCTAGGGTTCAGGGTTTTCGGCCCTTTGCCT
>NW_013818625.1:0-469 GCF_000517525.1 Limulus polyphemus
GTCCCAACATACTTGTAGAATGTCCTGTTACACCATAAAGCTTCTGTATGGCTTCTGGTACTACTTTGTGATCTAACACCTTGATGCTCACAAGGGTTTGCTGAGATGCAGAGTCTATGACAAAGTTGCACCTTTGGCCATCCAGCTTTCCTGTCACATAGACACTGTGTGTGCTTGGCATTTTACAACTAACTGTTGGGACTTCCATGATGGGGGTTGGTGGGCGTCGCTCAACACCAACCACTACTGGTCTCCTTGAGGCCGACTTGTTGGTAATATTCTTCCTACACTGGCTCCTCAAATGTCCGTGCTTTCCACAGTTCCAACAACCTTTCTGGATACCAGCCTTTCCTACTGTGGCACCTCCCATGTGTTGAAGTTTCCAGCATTGAGCTCTCTTATGCCCAGGTTTATTACAGTGCCAGCAAAGTCCCTCAAACCTCTCTGAGAGCTGACCTTTTCTGGCCTT
>NW_013818626.1:0-472 GCF_000517525.1 Limulus polyphemus
CATGTTGGGAAACTTTTCATAACTGGAGTAGGTTTAGGGATGCATAACAGATAAATTAATTTTTTTCTGCAGTTCTTGAAATTCTGTTACTGTTTTCACGTGAATGTACACAGCACAAATCTTACTATGGCCTATGAGATCTTAACGGATGAGAGAGAGAGAGTTAAAACGCTATCTTCCACAGACTAAATGAAATAGTACCTCTGGTAGATATAAGTACATATATATTTACATAGATACGACAATTACAAATACTTTCATAAGTTTCGTCATTCCCAGTTTGCACCTGAAGAAGAAAGGTCCACATTTCGAAAGCGCTCGAGTTATAAGGTTTTTATTCATTTCTATCAATACTTTCATAAATCACGGTTGAAACATTAGCAGTTTTTATACTTGCTTTCTATTTTTTAAAGCATTAATAAACAGATCGGATGGAAAATTTTAGCACATTTTCTTGATATATATATATATA
>NW_013818627.1:0-469 GCF_000517525.1 Limulus polyphemus
CCAGTATCTTCTACGACAGTGGTTTTTTCAGGTGACATGTCTTTAGCAGCGTCATTTGTTCCATTGTTCACTTCGTTCCAACTGAAATGTCCTGGAATGTGATAATGCCAAAGCCTGTTGGCATGCACCACCTTTGGCTTTCCTCGTCGACCACATTCTATTCGAAAAGTCACGTCTGAGAGACGATCCACTATGTCATACGGGCCTTCTCATGGAGAAGACAATTTAGGAGACTTCCTTTTGGTCTTTCTGGGATTATAAAACCACATCTTATCTCCTGGTACAAAGCTGACTTCGGTATATTTCTTATCATAACATAGCTTCATGGAATCAGCAGACGTTTTTAAGTTTGAATGCACTGGATGATGAATATCATCCATCCTTTCAGATAACACTTTCACGAACTCTGACACATTTTCAGGCAAATCTTTGTAAGGTGGCATCCTATTATCAAGTCCACTGGCAACCG
>NW_013818628.1:0-469 GCF_000517525.1 Limulus polyphemus
TTAATAAATTAGTTATGACTATAAAGAGGCTTAGTAAAGTGTTATTCAGTAAAACAAATTCTATCATAAAAAACAGTCAGCTGGATGTAACTTGTATAAATCATGTTAAATATGTTTCTGTAAGCTGTATCTTCAATACACAAATCTGGGATTTTGTTCTCAAAACAGGGACGTCATTATTAAAAGTACATAAATAGGTAAAAAATAAAAATTATATTACTTTCCATTGGAGCCACAAACAAACCATAATAATAATGTTTGTTTGAGAAAACAGAAACTTTTATCTCCATGCTTGATTAAATGTTTAATTTATACAAAATCCTCCTTCCAATATTAAACCTTTGTTGTTGTATTTGTAAGAAAATAAAATCAGGCAGAGTTATGCAACCACAAATTTCATAATTTTTACTTAATACCTTAAATGTGATGATAAAAAAGAACATTTTGAAAATATGTACGGTAACTAGCC
>NW_013818629.1:0-467 GCF_000517525.1 Limulus polyphemus
TACTGTGTACTATCAATAAGAAGACACAAGATTTAACGATACTGTGTACTGTACAAAAGAAGACACAAGATTTAACAATACTGTGTCCTGTCAATAAGAAGATATAGGATTTATCAATACTGTGTACTGTCAATAAGAAGACACAAGATTTAACGATTCTGTGTACTGTCAATAAGAAGACACAAGATTTAACAATACTGTGTACTATCAATAAGAAGACACAAGATTTAACGATACTGTGTACTGTCAATAAGAAGACACAAGATTTAACAATACTGTGTCCTGTCAATAAGAAGACAGAAGATTTAACAATACTGTGTCCTGTCAATAAGAAGATATAGGATTTATCAATACTGTGTACTGTCAATAAGAAGACACAAGATTTAACGATTCTGTGTACTGTCAATAAGAAGACACAAGATTTAACAATACTGTGTACTATCAATAAGAAGACACAAGATTTAACG
>NW_013818630.1:0-466 GCF_000517525.1 Limulus polyphemus
ACTTTTGGAAGACCGTATTGTTCTCAGACGAATCACGATTCGCTCAATTTTCGGACAGTGGAACGATATGGATCTGGAGAATGCTTCACCAAGAGTTTTGGCTCAACAGATTGCAGCCAACTGTGAAGCATGGTGGTTTCAGCGTGATGGTTTGGGAGCTGTTTGGGTTGGTGGGTGATCGAGCTTAGTGGAGTGCGTTAGCAACATAAATTTTGCAAAATACGTCGAAATATTGGAGGAAGGATTCTTGTCACTTTATTCCTCGGGTTTCGTGGACAAGAACACATCTTTGTTCCAGGAAGATGGAGCACCGTGTCACACTGCTAGAAACACCCAAAAGTGGCAGGAAGAAAATGGTATGCAGAAGTTGCCCTGGCCGAGCCAATCTCCTGACATGAACCCCATCGAAAACCTCTAGGCCATACTCGACCGGCAAGTCAAGAAACAACCATAAAAATCAACTTCG
>NW_013818631.1:0-629 GCF_000517525.1 Limulus polyphemus
CGTCCTCGTTTATCTCATAACTATAAGAATCGGTATCTTGGTGTGATAATTTCAAGCTATCACCATACTTTGGTTTCACGAATTCATAGTGGAAGTTATCCATTGATGTTTTAGGAAGATCTAAAATACTCATACGAATTTAAATTGGTTTATTGAATACTGTTATTTGTTTTATTCATATGAATAGCGGATAACGTTTCTGTTAATGTTGTTCTCTCCTTAAAGCTTAGTTTAGCTATTACTTTTCCAACTTTGTTTGCATCAAAACGTAATTTTGTATCAACTTGTTTTTTAATATTTTCTACAGACTTTCCAAATACAGAATTACTTAACAATTTCTAAAACAAAAAAACCTTTTCAAAGTAATTACTGGTTTTAGTTCTCATTTGTTTATTTACGTCAATATATTTCTTAAGCCAGTCGGATTGTACGAACTCTAACACTCTCTGAATTTTCTTCAGTTTTATTCCTAATGATAAATATTGTTTAAGATTTCTATATTGAAGTACATAATTTTTCTGATCACATAAAGTTGTCATTAATTTTATTTCATTGGTCGTTGTATGTTCTATGGTTCTAGAAGAATATCTGAATGATAGTCATGTAGTCCATTCGGATAGACCAAAGAT
>NW_013818632.1:0-469 GCF_000517525.1 Limulus polyphemus
GGTGCTTTACTTGGGTCACATTGTAAGTGAGCATGGTGTGCGAACTGATCTTGACAAGGTGAAAGCAGTGCGTGATTGGCCAACACCAGACAATGTGGGAGAGTTAAGAAGTTTCTTGGGACTCTGTACCTATTACCGAAAGTTTGTGAAGGACTTTACGACTATAGCTGCTCCACAACATGATTTAACAAAAAACAAAAGGCCAGAGGTTCAAATGGACAGTTTCTTGCCAGCATGCTTTCGAGACATTGAAAGAAAAATTGCCCTCAGCCCCACTTTTAAAGCTTCCAAATCCCCTACTGCCGTACACACTGGATTGTGATGCTAGTAATGTTGGAATTGGAGGAGTTTTGTCTCAGAAAGTGGGTGAAAACGAACATGTGGTGGCCTACTTCAGTAGGGTCCTGAGTAGACCAGAGAGGAACTACTGTGTAACACGAAGGTAACTCCTTGCTATAGTAAAGAGTCT
>NW_013818633.1:0-468 GCF_000517525.1 Limulus polyphemus
ATTTTTTTCAATACATAATGGTCTTTTTAGTCTTTTGTACACGATATTTTGTATACTTTGATAACGGTCTTTTTATTTCTTTTTGCTCTAGATTTTGTCGACTTTGATAACGGTCTTTTTATTCCTTTTTACTTTAGTTTTTTCGACTTGGATAACGGTCTTTTTAATCCTTCATCCAACAGATTTTGATGGATTTGATCACGATCTTTTTAGTTCTTCTTACACTTGATTTCTTCGACTTTTATAACGGTCTTTTTAGTTCTTCTTACACTAGATGTTTTTGACTTTTATGACGGTCTTTTTAGTCCTTCTTACACTAGATTTTTTCAATACATAATGGTCTTTTTAGTCTTTTTTACACTAGATGTTATCTACTTTGATAACGGTCTTTTTAGTCCTTCTTAAACTATATTTTGTAGACTTTGATAACGGCCTTTTTACTCACTTAATACATTAGATTTTGTAGAT
>NW_013818634.1:0-469 GCF_000517525.1 Limulus polyphemus
TGTGTCCTGTCAATAAGAAGAAACAGGATTTATCAATACTGTGTTCTGTCAATAAGAAGATACAAGATCTAACAATACTATGTACTATAAAAAGAAGACAAGATTTAACGATACTATGTGCTATCAATAAGAAAACAAGATTTAACAATACTATGTACTGTCAATAAGAAGACAGAAGATTTAACGATACTGTGTACTGTCAATAAGAAGACACAAGATTTAACAATACTTTGTACTATCAATAAGAAGACACAAGATTTAACGATACTGTGTACTGTCAATAAGAAGACACAAGATTTAACAATACTGTGTACTCTCAATAAGAACACACAAGATTTAACAATACTGTTTACTCTCAATAAGAAGACACAAGATTTAACAATACTATGTACTATCAAAAAGAAGAAGAGATTTAACAATACTGTGTCCTGTCAATAAGAAGACACAAGATTTAACAATACTTTGTACT
>NW_013818635.1:0-470 GCF_000517525.1 Limulus polyphemus
CTGTTATTTCAGTAATTAATCTCTGTACAGGTTCGGTAAATTTGAACGATCTCACAACCACCATAAAAAATTAGGAAATAAATATAAATTATGCCTCTGTCATTCTAGAACGAACACAAATTATAACACGAAAACATAAATGTTTAGACGAAATAGCTTAAATCTCATAACATTATTCATTTATTTATATTTATTATTTTTATTATATTGACCTTTCACCCGTGCCTGGCTAATAACACAGAAGTTACAATGACGCGACTCACGTGCATTCATATTACCGTAACAAATGACTGAACATAAAACTGACCTTTGGTCTGTACAAAGTAACTTGTCTTGGCTGTATTTTAGTTGACTAGTATTTTGTAAAATACAGTCATATATCAATTATTATACATTATACGTGTATATAGATTATTGCTATTTTGAAATATATTCTTAAACATATTTTTCCTAAAACATAGAACAGTAAA
>NW_013818636.1:0-469 GCF_000517525.1 Limulus polyphemus
TTTCCCATCTGCAATTTCCCATCTCCGGAGAAGAATACCATCTTCAAGCTTCAACTGGTTCCATCGTGTCCAATAGTTCTTTGTCACAGGGCTTAAGCTTGACACCTTCTCCCAAGCAGGGCATGAAACACTTGCTTGTAGAAAATCAATTACTGGCTTCAAATCTTGGTCTTTCTCCAGTTCTGCTTTAATATCTATACTTGGTTTTACTTCACCATCATCAACTCTTTCAGTAACTTTGACTTCAGCTTGATGGCACCTGGTTAGTTCAACCTCTCTTTTAACACTTATCAAAATTTGGCCTTTGTTGTTCCCAAACGTCATTTTATCAAAGTTAGCTACACACTTCATCGGTAGTAAGTAGTCCAACCCTAATATGCATAGGTCTTCAATGGCAGCCAAATATACTTTGTGTCTGTCCTTTATGCCCATGAGCTCAATAGTTACCCACACTGGTCCCCACAG
Organism: Limulus polyphemus; assembly: GCF_000517525.1. Taxonomy (NCBI): domain Eukaryota; kingdom Metazoa; phylum Arthropoda; class Merostomata; order Xiphosura; family Limulidae; genus Limulus; species Limulus polyphemus. The sequence goes on from NW_013818636.1 coordinate 466, forward strand.
CCAT
>NW_013818637.1:0-242 GCF_000517525.1 Limulus polyphemus
AACTTTATCACGAGAAGTAACAAAGAACTTTATCACTAGAAGTAACAAAGGACTTTATCCCTGAAAGAACTTTATCACTAGAAGTAACAAAGAACTTTATCACTAGAAGTAACAAAGGACTTTATCACTATAAGTAACAAAGGACTTTATCATTAGAAGTAACAAAGAACTTTATCACTAGAAGTAACAAAGGACTTTATCCCTGAAAGTAACAAAGGACTTTATCATTAGAAGTAACAAAG
>NW_013818638.1:0-729 GCF_000517525.1 Limulus polyphemus
GGTCGAATTTGATAGTAGTCTTTTTACTTCTTACACTAGATTTTGACGATTTTAATAACGGTCTTTATAGTCCTTCTTACACTATATTCTTTCGACTTTGATAATTGTTTTTTTAGTCCTTCTTACACTAGATTTTTTCGACTTTGATAATGGTCTTTTTAATCCTTCTTAAACTAGATTTTCTTGACTTTGATAACAGCCATTTTAGTCCTTATTATTCTAGATTTTGTTGACTTTGATAACGGTCTTTTTACTCCTTCTTACACTAAATTTTGTCCACTTTGATAACGACATTTTTAGTCTTTCTTACACCAGATGTTTTCGACTTTGATAATCGTCTTTTTAGTACTACTTACACTAGATATTTTCGAATTTCATAACGGCCTTTTTAGTCTTTCTTACACCAGATGTTTTCGACTTTGATAACGGTCGTTTTAGTCATTCTAACACTAGGTTTTTTCAAATTTTGATATTTTTCTTTTTAGTCATTCTTACAACTCTATTTTTTAGACTTTGATAACGTACTTTTCAGTCCTTCTTACACTATATTTTGTCGAATTTGATAACAGTCTTTTTACTCACTTCTTATACTGGATTTAGTCGATTTTTATATCGGTCTTTTTACTCACTTCTTACACTAGATTTTGTTGATTTTGATAACGGTCTTTATAGTCCGTCTTACACTAGTTTTTTTTTAAAAATTCTTAATCGTTTATTAGTCTTTCTTAC
>NW_013818639.1:0-470 GCF_000517525.1 Limulus polyphemus
GTAAATGCAGAGATCTATAGTCAGCAACTGGAACATTTAATTCAAGCCCTTCATCAGAAACGCCTTTCACTCGTCAATCAGAAAGGTGTTCTTTTTCTCCACAACAATTCATGTCCACATGTGGCACTGGCACGCTTGACACAACACAAGATTACGGAGTTGGGTTGGAAATTTCTCCCCCACCCACCATATTCTCCAGATATGGCACCATCAAATTACCATTTTTTTCTTTCACTGCAGCACCATCTTAATGAGAAAACGTATGCAAATGTGGAAGGTGTTAAGGAGGACATCGACATGTTTTTTTGCTTCAAAGCCAAGTGATTTTTATTAATCAGGGCATTGACAACCTGATTGTAAGATGTTAAAGCATCATCAGTAAGAATGGATGTTATTTCATTTATTAAATGTTTTGTTTTGATATATAAGTTGTTCGGGTTTTTTCCTCTAAAAAAAAGCAACATTAATTT
>NW_013818640.1:0-467 GCF_000517525.1 Limulus polyphemus
GTTTTAAATTCTACAAGGAAATATAAAAAAATCCTGAATTTCCACTAGTGTGACACATTTTGTCTTAGCCATCATCCCTCGAAAATGTACGAGATTAAATGTAAAATACTCTCTATGAAATCATTATTGCTGAAACAGACCATAATTTTTAAAGCCTTCAATTTTGTTTGGTTACAGAGCTATCAAATAGAAAATCAGACCCTTCCTGCCACATCCTCTCTTTCACAATTCATTGATAGTTCTCTCTTATGTTTCATTATATATTACCTATGACCAATAGAAAGTCAAAGTTTTCATCTGTCAAATGGTGTATTGTATAACATTGCATTCTGAACAGATAACCATCAATTTCACTCTGAGTAGCAACATCGTTTCAGTGGGAAAGTTAACAACTAGCTTGGAATAATTTGTAATGGCTCTTGAAACATTGTTAGTGAATTTGTCTATTTTTTGCATGTTATTAATCT
>NW_013818641.1:0-468 GCF_000517525.1 Limulus polyphemus
GGTTGAATAACCAGGTGCCATCTAAGCTGAAATCAAATTGATTGAAGGAGTTGATGCTGGCGAAGTGGAACCAAGTATAGATATTAAATCAGAACAGGAGAAAGACCAAGATTTGAAGTCAATAATTGATTTTCTACAAGTAAGTGTTTTGTGTCCTGCTTGGGAGAAGATGTCTAGCTTAAGCCCTGTGACAAAGAACTATGGGGCACAATGGGACCAGTTGAAGCTTGAAGATGGTAGTCTTGTCCGGAGATGGGAAACTGCAGATGGGAAAGTGACGACCTGGCAAACAGTTATAGAAAGGTACGGGAAGTTGTGCTGCATCAATCCCATGATAGTTTAACAGGAGGACATCTTTGAGTTAAGAAGACATTGAGTCACCTACGGCAGATATTTTACTGGATAAGTATGAGGCAAGATGTGGATGAATAGTGCAGAAAATGCAGTATATGTTGTGCTAAAAGGGGA
>NW_013818642.1:0-469 GCF_000517525.1 Limulus polyphemus
GATATTTTATTTATTCTTAAGCACAAAGCTACACAAGGGGCTATTTATGCCAGGTTTTTAGCATTATAAGCCTTCAGACTTCCCGCTGAGCCACTGGGAGCGCTTGAGTTCGATCCACGAAAAATTTTAAAACTCAAACTGACATCTTTTAACTTATTTATAAACAACTTATTGAATCAACTTATTTATAAACAAAATTAGAAAAAAGAACGACATTTACTGTCTATATAATGATAACAAATTATTATCTCGTTAGAAGATGTTGTTTTATTTCTAACTTTAGTCGCCAAAAATCTTTAAATCCCTCCAGTACGCACTGCAAATTCTGAAAAACAATAAAATCTTTTAGATTAGTTGTTTAAGAACACCTCAGGCCCGGCATGGCCAGGTGGTTACGATACTCGACTCGCTATCTGAGGGTCGCGGGTTCGAATCCCCGTCACACCAAACATGCTCACTCTTTCAGCCA
>NW_013818643.1:0-593 GCF_000517525.1 Limulus polyphemus
TCGAATACCTAGGTGTAACTCTTGTTACCGAATTTATAACCACCATATTTATCTTTAGCTTTACTCGGTACAACTACTACATGAACACCTAGGTATAACTATAGTTACCGAATTTATAGCCACCATACACATCTTTAGCGTTACTTGGTACACCAACTCCACGAACACCTAGGTGTAACTCTAGTTACTGAATTTATAACCACCATACTCATCGTTAGCGTTATTTGGTACAACAACTCCACGAACACCTAGGTGTAACTCTAGTTACCCGAACTTGTAACCACCATACTCATCTTCATCGTTATATGGTACAACAGCTCGACGAATTTCTAGGTGTAACTCTAGTTACCGAATTTGTAACCACCATACTCATCTGTAGCGTTACTATGTACAAAAACTCCACGAATACCTAGGTGTAACTATAGTTACCGAATTTATAACCACTATCCTCATCTTTAGCTTTACTTAGCATCGTTATTTGGTACAACAACTCGACGAATACCTAGGTGTAACTCTAGATACAGAATTTATAGCCACCATACTCATCTTTAGCCTTACTTGGTACAACTACTCCATGAACACCAAGGTGTAAC
>NW_013818644.1:0-469 GCF_000517525.1 Limulus polyphemus
CATTTTCTTTCTCCTCCAACTACTGCTGTAATCTCTCTTCTTGTTTCTTTTCTTTTTCTTCCAACAACTGCTGTAATCTCTCTTGTTTATTTTGTTGTTCGAGCTGCCACTGTTGCTTGTCTCTCTTCTTGTTTCGTTTCTCGTTCTTCTTGTTTCTTTTCTTTTCCTCCAACAACTGCTGTAATCTCTCTTGTTTCTTATCTCGTTCTTCTTGTTTCTTTTCTTTTTCCTCCAACAACTGCTGTAATCTCTCTTCTTGTTTCTTATCTCGTTCTTCTTGTTTCTTTTGCTGTTCTTGTATTGCTGCCATCAAATCTGCTAAGTCACAGTTTGATTTGCTACTTCTCGTTTCCATCCCTTTTTTTCTTCCTTTTCCGTCTCACTCTCTGACACCAATTTGTTATGTATCTGCTTGTTTGATAATTTCCGGTAAAAATTCTTTCCCAGTGACTTCAGTGTTACAAGTCTC
>NW_013818645.1:0-468 GCF_000517525.1 Limulus polyphemus
ATCCCGAACAATAGCCACTTACAATAAACCAATAACAATTAATAATAACTTAATTAAATGTACAGAATTACAAACACAAAATTACAATTCAACAAAGTCTCTTAATTTTACGGGATGTATCTTCTTTCGTACTGGTCTCGTCTCGTTGGCTTCTGCTTCACGTGGGGTTCATCTGCTTCATCAGGAAATGTCCTATCGTCAGTAACAGTCACATCAGTGGTAGTAACTTCATCAAAAGCTTCACCGTTTCCCTTCTCAAAACCTGGTAGACTTTCTTCTTTGACAGTGGCTTTTTCAGGTGACACGTTTTCAGCAGCGTCATTTGTTCTGTTGTTCACTTTGTCCCAACTGAAATGTCCTGGACCGTGATAATGCCAAAGTCTGTTGGCATGCACCACTTTTGGCTTACCTCGCCGACCACATTTTATCCGGAAAGTCACGTCTGAGAGACGATCCACTATATCATAT
>NW_013818646.1:0-469 GCF_000517525.1 Limulus polyphemus
AACATCCAGAACACTAGGTAAGTAACTGTTTCAGCGCCGTTACAACATCCAGAACACTAGTTAAGTAACTGTTTAAGCGCCATTACAACATCCAGAACACTAGTTAAATAACTGTTTCAGCGCTGTTACAACATCAAGAACACTAGGTAAGTAACTGTTTCAGCGCCGTTACAACCTCAAGTACACTAGTTAAGTAACTGTTTCAGCGCTGTTACAACATCAAAAACACTAGTTAAATTACTGTTTCAGCACCGTTAAAACATCCAGAACACTAAGATACTGTTTCAGCACCGTTAAAGCATCCAGAACACTAAGATACTGTTTCAGCACCGTTAAAGCATCGAAATACTAGGAAAGTAACTGTTTCAGCACCGTTAAAACATCCAGAACACTAGGTAAGTAACTGTTTCAGCACCGTTAAAGCATCGAAATACTAGGTAAGTAACTGTTTCAGCACCGTTAAAACATC
>NW_013818647.1:0-469 GCF_000517525.1 Limulus polyphemus
AGAAGGGAAACAGTGAAGCCCTTGATGAAGTTACTACCACTGATGTGACTATTACTGATAATAGGACATTTCCTGATGGAGAAAATGAACTTTACGTGAAGCAGAAGCCAACAAGACAGAGACCAGTGCGGAAGAAGATACATCCCGTAAAATTAAGAGACTTTGTTGAATTTTAATTTTGTGTTTGTAAATTTTGTACATTTAATTAAGTTTTTGTAAATTATCTATTGGTTTAATTTAAGTGGCTATTGTTCAGGACGAACAATACTAAGGAAGGGGCAGTGTTACGACAGCGGAAGTCATGTGACGCTGATAGCACGTGATGAGATTCTAGAAGAATAGGGGAAAATTACGAATAATCTATTATTTGTTAGACGCCCTCTATTCCTGTATATAAGTGCGCCAGATAAAGCGAGACAATTAATCGGAACTGGAATTGAAGACAGGCAGAGATAGAGACGGACAATTG
>NW_013818648.1:0-469 GCF_000517525.1 Limulus polyphemus
GTATTGTTGCGTCAGCGAGGTCACGTGACTAGTATCACGCCACCTGTTTTCTAGAAATATCCTGTTCCTTCGTGAATGCCCTAGCATTTACTAGATTGGGGGGTTGTCTGGTATATATAAGATGGTCACAACGTGACGGGACAATGTGTAGGTAATAAGTATTGAATGTATGCGGACAAAATATTGTTGGCCACATGAGACTTGAGCGTTTGTTATAGAGCGACTGTTGAAATTCAGTGTATCGTAAGTTGTATTCGGAAAGAATAAACCAGTTTTATTTAACAAATGACTTGTGTGTTCATGCTGCAAGTCAGGAAACAACAGTTATTACCTTTTTTTTGGTATAATTTAAGCCATTAATAATTTATTTGCTCATTTAACAACTCAATGGGACGAACTGCAGCAGGAGCTTAAAATCTCTGTCAAGCGTGAATCAGAAAAATGGTGGAGTGCGAGAGAAAAGGCTGTA
>NW_013818649.1:0-469 GCF_000517525.1 Limulus polyphemus
TGCAACTTTGTCATAGACTCTGTGTCTCAGCAAACCCTTGTGAGCATCAAGGTGTTAGATCATGAAGTACCAGAAGCCATACAGAAGCTTTTTGGTGTGACAGGACATTCTACAAGGTTGTGGGGACCAGTATGGGTAACTATTGAGCTAATGGGCATAAAGGACATACAGAAAGTATACTTGGCTGACATGGAAGACGAATGCATATTAGGATTGGACTATCTACTACTGAGGAAGTTTGTAATTGATTTTGATAAAATGACGTTTGGGAACAACAAAGGCCAAGTTCTGGTAACTGTTAAAAGAGAGGTTGAACTAATTAGGTGCCATGAAGCTGAAGTCAAGCCGACTGAAAGAATTGATGATGGTGAAGTGGAAACAAATATAGATATCAAGGCAGAACAGAAGAAAGACCAAGATTTGAAGCCAGTGATTGATTTTCTAAAAGCAAGTGTTTTGCGCCCTGCTT
>NW_013818650.1:0-470 GCF_000517525.1 Limulus polyphemus
AGCTTGTTACAGTGGAACATGAGGGATCAAACAACATTCATAATCATGTCCATCATATTTAGTTCAGTAAGTAGTAGAGAAAGAAGAAGGGCACCATAGAAAACAGGTCACCATTCTTATAAAGTGTGATTAATGTCAGTTTTCATTAATGTCAGGAAACAGAGATTAAAATATAATAACTTATTCCATCATCTTGTGAAAATAATAATAATTTAGATATGAAAAACATATAAACAATTTTATTCAGCTGTTCCCTTATGAACTGAGCTACCCTTGAATCACAATCCATTATTTCAATATATGTCATCATGTAGCCAAGTAAATCTCAAATAGTGCACAAAATTGTGTACGTTATGTAGATCCATATTGTACTTCAAAATGCAATGTTTTCGAATATTTTTGAGACTAATGGTGTTATAGATATCTAATCTTATAATTGGTTTTAAACCAGCCACAAATGCTGGAAGCTC
>NW_013818651.1:0-468 GCF_000517525.1 Limulus polyphemus
ACTTCACGATCATCAACTCCTTCAGTCACTTTGACTTCAGTTTGATGATACCTGATTAGTCCAACCTCTCTTTTAACACTTACCGGAACTTGGCCTTTGTTGTTCCCAAACGTCATTTTATCAAAGTTAACTACACACTTTTTAGAAAGTAGTCCAATCCTAATATGAATGGGTCTTCAATGTCAACCAAGAATACTTTGTGTCTGTCCTTTATGCCCATGAGCTCAATAGTTACCCACAACCTTGCATAATGTCCTTTCACACTCAGAGCTTCTGTATGGTATCTGGTACTCCTTTGTGATCTAGCACCTTGATGCTCACAAGGGTTTGCTGAGATTCAAAATCGATGATAAAGTTGCACTTTTGGCCATCCAGCTTTCTTGTCACGTAGACACTATGTGTACTTGCTATTTTACACTTAGCTGTTGGGACTTTCACAATGGGTGTTGGTGGGCGTCCCTCAGCTCC
>NW_013818652.1:0-469 GCF_000517525.1 Limulus polyphemus
AGAACAGTAACTAAAGAAGTAAAGCAAACATTTATCTCTTCTAGTTATGAAATTTGTACTCGGTTGCTGCTTGATGTAGGTTGCCAAGTCTTTAAAAATTTTGCATGTTTAGGATATGAAACAAAATATTTTTTTTAGGTTTTACATATATATATTTGAATAACTAAAAAATCATAAATTACTACAAGAATACCATAGAATTCCACTATAATTTATCGAGTTTAGTAACTAAGATTTATTTTACTCAAAAAAATTTTGAAATTTCGAGCACACTAAAGACACCCTACTTCGTTGAAATATTGGTTCAAAAGAAAGAAATGGTGCCAAGTCAGTTAAAATGGCTGAGAAAGCCACTAGGTGGACATTTTGATCTTCCAATTAGTTATTCGTGTCATATATAGTAAGTGTATATAAGGGAGCATTTCCAAAAATGGAAAGAGGTGGATGGGGGTGCTACTGTGTTTAATTA
>NW_013818653.1:0-469 GCF_000517525.1 Limulus polyphemus
AATCCTTACCCTAATTCTGATGTAACATAATCCAGTTCACACCATAACATGTGTTGTTAAGAGCTTTACCAACATAATCCTTATCCTAATTCTGATTTGACATAATCCAGTTCACACCATAACATGTGTTGTTAAGAGCTTTACCAACATAATCCTTACCCTAGTCCTGATGTGACATAATCCAGTTCACACCATAACGTGTTGTTAAGAGCTTTACCAACATAATCCTTACCCTAATTCTGATGTAACATAATCCAGTTCACACCATAACATGTGTTGTTAAGAGCTTTACTAACATAATCCTTATCCTAATTCTGATGTGACGTAATCCAGTTCACACCATAACATGTGTTGTTAAGAGCTTTACCAACATAATCCTTATCCTAATTCTGATGTGACATAATACAGTTCACACCATAATGTGTTGTTGAGAGCTTTACTAACATAATCCTTATCCTAATTCTGATGT
>NW_013818654.1:0-755 GCF_000517525.1 Limulus polyphemus
CTATATTTATATAGATACATACAACAGACACTACTACTATATTTATATAGATACATACAACAGACACTACTACTATATTTATATAGATACATACAACAGACACTGCTACTATCTTTATATAGATACATACAACAGACACTACTATTATATTTATATAGATAACAGACTATATATAAATATAATAATACTGTCTGTTGTATAATATATATATAAATATAATAGTAGTGTCTGTTTATATCATACAACAGACACTACTATCATATTTATATAGATACATACAACAGACAGTACTATCATATTTATAACGATACATACAACAGACAGTACTATTATATTTATATAGATACATACAACAGACAGTACTATTATATTTATATAGATACATATAACAGACGGTACTATTATATTTATATAGATACATACAGCAGACAGTATATAGATACATACAACAGACAGTACTATTATATTTATATAGATACATACAGCAGACAGTACTATTATATTTATATAGATACATACAACAGACAGTACTATTATATTTATATAGATACATACAACAGACAGTACTATTATATTTATATAGATACATACAACAGACAGTACTATTATATTTATATAGATTCAGTACAACAGACAGTACATTTATATAGATACATATAACAGACAGTACTATCATATTTATATAGATACATACAACAGACACTACTATCATATTTATATAGATACATACAACAGACAGTACTATCATATTTATA
>NW_013818655.1:0-467 GCF_000517525.1 Limulus polyphemus
AAGTCTGTACTAATACCCGGGAACTAAATAACGTTACGTATAACAACCTGTAAAATACCCGGGAACTAAATAACATTATGTATAACAACCTGTAAAATACTCGGGAACTAAATAACATTACGTATAACAACCTGTAAAATACCCGTGAACTAAATAACATTACGTATAACAACCTGTAAAATACCCGGGAACTAAATAACATTACGTATTACAAGCTGTACAATACCCGGGAACTAAATAACATTACGTATAACAACCTGTAAAATACCCGGGAACTAAATAACATTACGTATAACAACCTGTAAAATACCCGGGAACTAAATAACATTACGTATTACAAGCTGTAAAATACCCGTAAACTAAATAACATTACGTATTACAACCTGTAAGATACCCGTAAACTAAATAACATTACGTATAACAACCTGTAAAATACCCGGGAACTAAATAACATTACGTATAACAAC
>NW_013818656.1:0-465 GCF_000517525.1 Limulus polyphemus
TATGGATCTTTTAAGTTATATAAGATTAAATCAGGTTAAAATAAGTAATAATAATAATATAATTAAAATGGTTCACGAGGAATGCATGCAAGCAGCTCGTGGGTAATGTATTTTGATAGTGTAACTTGAGCTGCACGTTCCCCGAGTGATTTACAACTTATAATGGTACAGATAGTAGTTAGACATGGTTCAAAGGGCAATAAAACAATAAAATGTAAATAGAAATAGATGTATACTGTTATGAACTTACAGCTACTTAGGATAAACAAATGTAATTTCATGTTAAAATTCTAGAAAGAAAAAAGGGTAATTTAGGTTTATTTCGATTTCTTTTTGGTGGTTACGAGATTGGTCGAATTGACCAATCCTGTTTTGAAATAAGGTAGAGCAAATAACAGATAAACTATAAATTTTTACTGAAAAAAAAAACGTCTGAAATGCATTCAGGTTTTTAAGAACTACACA
>NW_013818657.1:0-469 GCF_000517525.1 Limulus polyphemus
TAGTAACGATTTTAATTTAGGGACAGGTTTTTGTGAGAATTTGACGTTGACAAGAATATTGTCGAAACGTTGTACATTTGCTGTTATGTTAAACTTATATTCAAGTTTTTGTTCATTACCCATTCAAGCCGTCTCCAGCCATTATTAGTCTCAAAGTGGGTTCCTCGTCATCGAATTTAAGCATTACAAATCTTCAGCCTTATCGCTGAGCCACCGAAGGTTCGTCTAATAAGAAAAAGAGGGAATCCTCAATAGCCTCACCTGAAATTGTTTTAGGTACGATTAGAGTAAATTTATCTATGACACTTTTTTTTCCTTTTTATTGGCTATATTTCAGTTTTATTATTCATCAGGATCTCTACCACCTACCTTCAAATTGAAATTCTTTTACGCAGTATTAGAGTAAATTAATCTACGAGACCTTGAGCATGCTCAAATGTATTAGTAGAAAGAGTTTGACGTCCTGAGT
>NW_013818658.1:0-1497 GCF_000517525.1 Limulus polyphemus
AAAGTATCGTTAAATATTGTATCTTTTATTGATATCACACAGTATTGTTAAATCTTGTGTCTTCTTATTGATAGTACACAGTATCGTTCATTCTTGTTGCCATTTAGTGATAGTACACAGTATTGAAGACAAGAATTAACGAAACTGTGTACTATCAATAACAAGCCACAAGATTTAACGATACTGTGTACTGTCAATAAGAAGACACAGAATTTAACGCTGTCAATAAGAAGACACAAGATTTAACAATACTGTGTACTGTCAATAAGAAGACACAAGATTTAAGAATACTGTGTACAGCCAATAAGAACACATAAGATTTAACAATACTATGCACTGACGATAAGAAGAAACAAGATTTAACGAATACTGTGTACTATCAATAACAAGACACAAAATGATTATGTGGAAATCTTGTGTCTTGTTATTGATAGTTCACAGTATCGTTAAATCTTATTTCTTGTTAGTGATAGTACACACTATTGTTAAATCTTGTGTCTTCTTAACGACAGTACCCAGTATTGTTAAATCTTGTGTTTTCTTATTGAAAGTACACAGTATTGTTAAATCTTGTGTCTTGTTGTCGATAGTACACAGTATTGTTAAGTTTCGTGTTTCTTCTTATTGATGGTACATAGGATTGTTAAATCTTGTGCTTCTTATTGAAAGTACACAGTATTGTTCTATCTAGTGTCTTCTTATTAACAGTACACAGTATCGTTAAATCCTCTCGCTTGTTAGTGATAGTACACAGTAATTTTAAATCTTGTGATTTCTTATTGACAGTACACAGTGTTGTTAAATACTGTGTCTTCTTATCGACAGTACACAGTATTGTTAAATCCTGTGTCTTCTTATCGACAGTACACAATATTGTTAATCATTTGTCTTCTTATTGACAGTACACAGTATTGTTAAACTTGTGTCTTCTTATTGATAGTACACAGTATCGATAAATATTGTGTCTTCTTATGGACAGTACACAGTATTGATAAATCTTATCTTCTTATAAAACATTACACAGTATTGTTCCATCTTGTGTCTTCTTATTGACAGTACACAGTATCGTTAAATCTTGTGGCTTGTTAGTGATAGTACACAGTATTGTTAAATCTTGTGTTTTGTGTACTTTCAATAAGAGTATTGTTAAATCTTGTGTCTTGTTGTCGACAGTACACAGTATTGTTAAGTCTCGTGTCTTCTTATTGACAGTACACATAATCGTTAAATCTTGTTGCTTGTTATTGATAGTACAAAGTATCGTTAAATCTAGTGGCTAGTTAGTGATAGTACACAATTTTGTTAAATCTTGTGACTTCTTATTGATAGTACACAGTATTGTTAATTCTTGTGGCCCTTTAGTGACAGTACACAGTATTGTTAAAACGTTTGTCTTTTTCTTGATAATATATAGTATTGTTAAATCTTGTGTCTTCTTATTGACAGTACACAGTATTGTTCCATCTTGTTTCTTCTTATTAACAGTACACAGTATTG
>NW_013818659.1:0-463 GCF_000517525.1 Limulus polyphemus
GACTTTCCTTTGGTCTTCCTGGGATTATACAACCACACCTTGTCTCCTGGTACAAAGCTGACTTCAATAGATCTCTTATCATAGGTTAAATTCATCGAATCAGCAGAACTCTGGCACATTTTCAGGCAACTCTTCATAATGTGGGCGTCCTGTTACCAGGTACACTGGTAACCGAAGTTCCCTGCCAAACATCAACTTTGCTGGAGTGTATCCAGTGGCTTCATGCTCTGCTGTCCTATAAGCCATCAACAGTGGAGGGAATAAGACATCCCAGTCATCTTGGGGGCTATTACAAAACTTTCCCAATTCCTGTCCCAGTGTCCAGTTGTACTTTTTACCATCCCATCGGACAGTGGGTGAGATGGTGTTGTCCTGGTCTTTCGGATGCCAAACAACTTGCAGCATTCTTGGAACACAGCTGATTCGAAATTACGGCCTTGATCTGAATGCAGTTCATATGGCA
>NW_013818660.1:0-467 GCF_000517525.1 Limulus polyphemus
ACCGAATCACTTGGGCCAATTGCTCGCGATGGGCTAAATTAGGTGTGGAATCAAACAGAATACCATAGTATTTGTTTCTACGAATCGCTGACAAACAAAAATTTCGCACATGTGAAGCCATGATATTTATAAACTCATTTTGAATTTCAGGAGAAAGATAAGATGTTGACGTTTGCTTGTTTTAATGCTCTCTCATTACTGAATCATACTTTGCTAATAACTGCAAAAGTGACAGGAAATTTCCAGGGTTTTCGTTTGAGGTTATGTCCTCAGTATGACCACGAAATGCAAGATTCCGAGAAGCTAAATATTGTGTACAATCCAGCAACCGTCGCAATACATCTCTCCATTTATTTTTCTGCTAGATTTGCCTTTGCATCTCTTCATCAATGCCACTTTGAAGACGAATTCGGCGCTCAGTTTCTTTCCAAGCAGCAAATGACTCTCACTATTTTCACGGGACATTT
>NW_013818661.1:0-468 GCF_000517525.1 Limulus polyphemus
TATGATACAAGTCCTTTCTTAAATAAAACTTGTTTATTCTTCCTCAATACAACTTCACAATACACTTAATTTTCACAGTTACACACACTATAGTTCACAACAATTCACTCACTTTCTACCGCGCTTGGCTTAATTGTCCGTCTCCGCCTGTCAGCAATTATAGTTTCAATCTCTGTATCTGCTATCCGGGGTTCCCGCCGACCGTAACCACTGTCCTTGGTTCCCCACTCTTTATCTTTCTCTGTCTTTGCTTCATCTGTGCTTTTTCTAGCGCACCTATATACGATAATACCACCTGTTCTAGAATCTTCTAGGCTCTCAACACGTGCTACCAGTGTCACTTGACTTCCACTGTTGTAACACACTAACGTTTATCGCGAATCTTCTAGAATACTCGTCATGTGACCCCCGCTGTCGTAACAATACATAGAATGAAGAGACAACTTATAAAAATGACATGTATATTAA
>NW_013818662.1:0-469 GCF_000517525.1 Limulus polyphemus
ATGAAATAATTCATATTCACAACAACGTAATTTATTAGGGTTTTTAGTGTCTTTAGCCACGAAAGACGTAGAGCAACAAACCTAGAAACATATTTCAGTAACGCTGTACACTATGAAATAATTCATATTCACTAGAACGTAATTTATTAGGGTTTTAGTGTCTTAAGCCACGGGAGACGTAGAGCAATAAAACCGAGGAACATCCTTCAGTCACGCTCTACACTATGAAATAATGCATATTCACTTCAACGTAATTTATTAGGGTTTTTAGTGTCTTAAGCTACGGGAAACGTAGAGCAACAAACCTAGGAATATCTTTCAGTCAGGCTCTACACTATGAAATAATTCATATTCACTACAACGTAATTTATTAGTTTTATTTACGAAAGACGTAGAGCAACAAACCTAGCAACATCTTTCAGTCACGCTCTACACTATGAAATATATCATATTCACTACAACGTAATTT
>NW_013818663.1:0-466 GCF_000517525.1 Limulus polyphemus
CTCTTCTTTATTTGCCGGGCTTATATACTGAAAAAGAGGGCATCCTGAACAAACTAGGAAATTCACGATCATTCTAGAAACTCCTCGCACACGCCACCAGCGCCAATGCGCTAGCAGAGTCACGTGACTTCCGCTATCGTAACAGTATGTATATATTATATTCACTTGCATATATATATATATATATTTGTGTGGAAAATGGACAACTTGGCGAGTTGTCCTAGACCCTGCTTGTGTGTGTGTGTATGTATATTTATATATGTGTGTGTAATGAATTTGTTATTATATATTTATTTTATTATCGACATTTATTTAGATTACATTCATATTTAAAAACATGCATAGCATATCGTGTTAAATATGTATTGCAAAACTCTCGCCTATTCTCCAAAATTGTAGAAGATTCTCGAGAGTAAGAATCAACATTATATGTATATACATAAACACTTAACTTTGTATTGTTAAG
>NW_013818664.1:0-469 GCF_000517525.1 Limulus polyphemus
AGTGATGGTACACGACGAGACACACATTCGACATGTAATGCTATTTGAGTACAAGAAATGAAACAACGCCTCTGAAACCACAAAGAATATCAAAGGAGTTTATGGAAATGTTTTGAACGTTTGTAAGTGTCAACAATGGTTTAGCAAATTTCGTTCAGGTGAATTTAGTCTCAAAAACTGTGATGGCAGGTGTCGACATGTTGGACTTGATATTGATGCTCTGAAGACGATTGTTGAGTCTAACCCAAGGCAACACACTCGTGAAATGGTCCTGAAATCGCATGTCTCTCATGAAACAATACGTAAACATCTAAGGAATATGGGAAAAACTCCATAAAGAAGGAGTTTGGGTCCCTCACGAACTCTCTGATAATCATTCGTTCAATCGTCTCTTCTGGCGCGTAATACGCATGAACCATTTCTGGAGAGAATTGTCACCGGTGTTGAAAAATGGATTCTCTATGCGAAT
>NW_013818665.1:0-469 GCF_000517525.1 Limulus polyphemus
GAAAACAATAAACAGTTATATTTCCTTAACCTCAACATTATTAGATCGGATACACAGTTTAAAACCAAAATTCATCGTAAGAACACACACATCCGCCTCTACAACCCCTGGAATTCCGCTCATGACACCACATAAAATATCAATACGCTCAAAAACCTCATAAACACAGCCACAAGACTCTGTTCAACGGACTACATAAATGAATAAATCAACCACATAAAGCATTCCTTCATTCACACCAATAAATTTCCACCAGCTATTGTTGAAAAACTCTCCAACATTCTCCACAATAAAACTCAACTCACGAACAAAATTGATACTAACAAACCCAACATCAGAACTGCAGTGTACATTTTGTCCCTAAAACCAGATCAAGAATTATCCACACTTGGACAAAACTAGACATTAAACACAATACTCCTGTCAACGTCAAATTCTCTCCAAAACCCGGTCCTAAATTAAAATCGTT
>NW_013818666.1:0-469 GCF_000517525.1 Limulus polyphemus
TGTCGGAGTATGTGAAAGTGTTATCGGAAAGGATGGATGATATTCAACATCAAGTGCGTACAAACTTGAAAACGTCTGCTGATTCGATGAAGTTAACTTATGATAAGAGATCTACTGAAGTCAGCTTTGAACCAGGAGACAAGGTGTGGTTGTATAATCCCAGGAAGACCAAAGGGAAGTCTCCTAAGTTGTCTTCTCCACAGGAAGGCCCATATGACATAGTGGATCGTCTCTCAGACGTGACTTTTCGGGTAAAATGTGGTCGGCGAGGTAAGCCAAAAGTGGTGCATGCCAACAGGCTTTGGTGTTATCATGGTCCAGGACATTTCAGTTGGGACGAAGTGGAAAACAGAACAAATGACGCTGCTGAAGACGTGCCACCTGAAGAAGCCACTGTCGAAGAAGAAACTCTAACTCAGTTTTGAGAAGGGAAACGGTGAAGCTCTTGATGAAGTTACTACCACTGATG
>NW_013818667.1:0-468 GCF_000517525.1 Limulus polyphemus
TGGGGGAGTGGGGGTGGGGTGTTGCCATAACAACAATTGCATTTTAACTTGTGCTACACAAGGATAACATTGAATCACATATAGAGCCAGTTTTGATTGCAAAGTTTGATATGGTGCCATACAAAGTGTTCTCTGTTTATATATATTGTGTACATTTCAAAAGAATTACTAATCATAATAAAAAAATTGAGATGTATCATAGACATTACTTGGGAACATAACATCTTGGGACAACAAGGGACCTATTGGTCCATCTCGGCTCTCCTATCCTCTAAACTAAATTAAAATAATAAAATGGAAAAATAAATAAAATAAAAAATCTTAAAGCCAGCCATTATCATTCATATAGTTATCAAACTTTCTCTCAAACTCACATAAATTTACTGTCTCCACAACACTCGAAGGCAACCCATTCCAGAGGCCAACCACCCTGTTAGAAAAATGAAACTGTCTTAGCTAAAGATGTCT
>NW_013818668.1:0-468 GCF_000517525.1 Limulus polyphemus
CTTGGTCTTCTGTA
The DNA here is from genome assembly GCF_000517525.1 of Limulus polyphemus. Classification (NCBI taxonomy): domain Eukaryota; kingdom Metazoa; phylum Arthropoda; class Merostomata; order Xiphosura; family Limulidae; genus Limulus; species Limulus polyphemus. Next base: position 15 of record NW_013818668.1, read on the forward strand.
ATCTTCTAAGTCTCCCGTCTGACCAGTCAATTTAAATTTCTTAAATTTATTATGCTTTTCTTTAATATTATTTCTTAAGCTCTTTGTGAGCCAGCCTTGGTTTTTACTTACAGCTATCCCTTTTTTTTATAAGGAGTATATTTACCTTGATATTTAAAAATTTATCTTTAAAAATATTCTACATCTGATCAGTGTCTCTAAATAACTCAGCTGCCCAATTCACAACAGATAATTTTTTTTCGCATCCCTTCAAAGTTTTCTTTTTTGAAATTTGTAACCAAATATCACTATTCCTTATCTTCATATGCGGCAAAACATTGAATCTACTAGAGCAATGATCGATTGCACCCACATGTTCCTTGACTAATTGGTGAAGAAAGTCACCCTGAACAGTTTCCAAAAAACTTTCTCCCTTATGGTTTGACTCTAGCATTTCCCAATCTATATGCCTGAA
>NW_013818669.1:0-469 GCF_000517525.1 Limulus polyphemus
CTTGCAGATGCCGTCGATCAGATATTTCTCCCTTTAATGTTACCTGCTTCCTCTAACATTCTTTTTACGTCATACTGTATCTGACTAGTCCTTCCTCCCTCAGACCTGTACTGCCTGTGAAGGCTATTTGGCTTTCACATCAATTTCCTTAACTTCCATCTCCCACCGGTATCCCCATTCCGATCCTGATTGGTCTCAAGTTCCTGTCTTTTAGTCCCTGGAACCCTTCTGTTTTTTATGATCCATCCCCTGTCATGTTAACTGGTTGGGTTTGTCAACTTGTTAGGCTGGTGAATTTGGACTTATCCATGGAAGGTCGCCCTCTCTACAATGTTTCTTCTCATCGTATTCGATGACGAGGAACCCACCTTGAGACTAATAATGGTTGGAGATGGCTTGAATGGGTAATGAAGAAAAACTTTAATATAAGTTTAACACAACAGCAAATGTACAACGTTTCGAACACCTA
>NW_013818670.1:0-469 GCF_000517525.1 Limulus polyphemus
GACTAGTTATAGTAAGACAGTTACAATCATCGGGGTTGATTATGGTAAGTGTGTTATGGAAGCTAGACTAGTTATAGTAAGACAGTTACAATCATCGGGGTTAATTATGGTAAGTGTGTTATGGAAGCTAGACTAGTTTTAGTAAGACAGTTACAATCATCAGGGTTAATTATGGTAAGTGTGTTATGGAAGCTAGACTAGTTTTAGTAAGACAGTTACAATCATCGGGGTTAATTATGGTAAGTGTGTTATGGAAGCTAGACTAGTTTTAGTAAGACAGTTACAATCATCGGGGTTAATTATGGTAAGTGTGTTATGGAAGCTAGACTAGTTATAGTAAGACAGTTACAATCATCAGGGTTAATTATGGTAAGTGTGTTATGGAAGCTAGACTAGTTTTAGTAAGACAGTTATAATCATGAGGGTTAATTATGGTAAGTGTGTTATGGAAGCTAGACTAGTTATAGTA
>NW_013818671.1:0-469 GCF_000517525.1 Limulus polyphemus
AGTATGTGTGTATTTGTTCCTTATAAGTTTCCACATTTCTTGATCAATCAGCACCAAACTTGACACACTAATACAGGATGACATAAAGAAGGCCATGAGGGAGAGAGGGGTTGGACTCCCCATCTAATTTCATATTGATATAATTCTTGAAAATAGTACATCTTACTTTTCAGTATTGGTACCTTACGTGTTTTTATTGCACTTTTAATGTTTATAATGTTAAGACAAGAAATAGAAGCAAAATTTCCTGTCCTTTGTTACAAACAAGTTTTTATTTTACCTGTCTAACGGACGAGTACTCCAGCTAGTATTTCTATAAAGTAAATATTAATCCTGGATCTGACCAAATGAAAATGAAGCTTTTATTAATTGTATTATCTTGTTATATCATATTTCAATATCAAATACCACTGCCTTTTGAAAATTTTCAATGACGAAAACATATATATATATATATATAATAAAATAA
>NW_013818672.1:0-461 GCF_000517525.1 Limulus polyphemus
AGGGGTTTTACATCCAGAAGTAGTAGATTGTTGCAGTCTCAGGGTTTTACATCCAGAAGTAGTAGATTGTTGCAGTCTCAGGGTTTTACATCCAGAAGTAGTAGATTGTTGCAGTCTCGCGGTTTTACATCCGTTTATTGTAGAGTTTCGGATTTCTTTAAGTTATTTCCAACTATATTCCATAAGGTTAAACAGCTGCTAGTAAAGCAGCTTATGTTTCACCCTCGGGATCATAACCTCCTTATACTTATTTTGAAACGTTAATTGAATATCTGTGCGATATTCCTAACTGCTTCTATCATAGAACTTGAATGTCTGTGCGATATTCCCAACTGCTTCTATCATAGAACTTGAATGTCTGTGCGATATTCCCAACTGCTTCGTATCAATAGAACTTGAAGTGTCTGTGCGATATTCCTAACTGCTTCGTATCATGAACTTGAATGTCTGTGCGATATTCC
>NW_013818673.1:0-469 GCF_000517525.1 Limulus polyphemus
TAGAAGAAAAGTTGAGGGAGACATAAGGTATGATACTACTAGAAGAAAAGTTGAGGGAGACATGAAAACATAATATATGATATTACTAGAAGAAAAGTTGAGAGAGGCATAAGATATGATACTACTAGAAGAAAAGTTGAGAGAGGCATAAGATATGATACTACTAGAAGAAAAGTTGAGGGAGACATAAGATATGATACTACTAGAAGAAAAGTTGAGAAGACATAAGATATGATACTACTAGAAGAAAAGTTGAGGGAGACATAAGATATGATACTACTAGAAGAAAAGTTGAGGTAGGCATAAGATATGATACTACTAGAAGAAAAGTTGAGAAGACATAAGATATGATACTACTAGAAGAAAAGTTGAGGGAGATATAAGATATGATACTACTAGAAGAAAAGTTGAGGTAGGCATAAGATATGATACTACTAGAAGAAAAGTTGAAAAGACATAAGATATGATA
>NW_013818674.1:0-1133 GCF_000517525.1 Limulus polyphemus
ATAAATAATGTGGTAATTAGAAAGGGATAAATAATGTGGTAATAGAAAGGGATAAATAATGTGGTAATAGAAAAAGATAAATAATGTGATGATAGAAAGGGATAAATAATGTGGTAATAGAAAAAGATAAATAATGTGATGATAGAAAGGGATAAATAATGTGGTAATAGAAAAAGATAAATAATGTGATAATAGAAAGGGATAAATAATGTGATAATAGAAAGGGATAAATAATGTGATAATAGAAAGGGATAAATAATGTGGTGATAGAAAGGGATGAATAATGTGGTAATAGAAAGGGATAAATAATGTGCTGCTAGAAAGGGATAAATAATGTGGTGATAGAAAGAGATAAATAATGTGATAATAGAAATGGATAAATAATGTGGTAATAGAAAGGGATAAATAATGTGGTAATAGAAAGGGATAAATCATGTGGTAATAGAAAGGGATAAATAATGTGATAACATTATTTATCCCTTTCTACCCTTTCTATCACCACATTATTTATCCCTTTCTATCACCACATTATTTATTTCTTTCTATTACCACATTATTTATCCCTTTCTATCACCACATTATTTATCCCTTTCTATTACCACATTATTTATCCCTTTCTATTACCACATTATTTATCCCTTTATATTACCAATAAATAATGTGGTAATAGAAAGGGATAAATAATGTGGTGATAGAAAGGGATAAATAATGTGGTGATAGAAAGGGATAAATAATGTGGTAATAGAAAGGGATAAATAATGTGGTAATAGAAAGGGATAAATAATGTGGTAATAGAAAGGGATAAATAATGTGGTTTATAGAAAGGGATAAATAATGTGGTGATAGAAAGGGATAAATAATGTGGTGATAGAAAGGGATAAATAATGTGGTGATAGAAAGGGATAAATAATGTGGTAATAGAAAGGGATAAATAATGTGGTAATAGAAAAAGATAAATAATGTGATGATAGAAAGGGATAAATAATGTGGTAATAGAAAAAGATAACTAATGTGATAATAGAAAGGGATATATAATGTGGTGATAGAAAGGGATAAATAATGTGCTGCTAGAAAGGGATAAATAATGTGGTAATAGAAAGGGATAAATAATGTGGTAATAGAAAGGGATAAAT
>NW_013818675.1:0-469 GCF_000517525.1 Limulus polyphemus
ATTCTTGCGGAAATAAAGATAGCAGGTCATACATACTCTCACTCATTGGTAGGTCAAATAATTACCACTTGTACATTTAACCAGCCAGAATTCAACATCACATCCATTGGGTAATGAAGTCACACGTTCACACTTAAGGTTCCACATTTCTCCTGACTTGTTGAATGCTCTTCGTACCTGTTTGTAGTCTAATGATCAATTATGAAAATACCCCCACCCCCTGCAGTCACCCAAACTAAAATTGTACTAAGCATTGAATGACAAACATTTCAGTAATTACTTTTCAAAAAATGCAACATAGCTTTTGCAGAACATTTAATTAAGTTTTTATGTTCTAATAGCAAATTTAATTAAAACCTTTTCTCCATTACAATTATTAAGACAACAGTTCGTGAAACACTTACGCAAGAAAGCTTAGCTACGAACATCACTACCAGACTTCATCTTTGTTGTTCAAAAATCTTGAATA
>NW_013818676.1:0-516 GCF_000517525.1 Limulus polyphemus
GCACCGAGTAACTCAGCTTTACTCTTGATTAGGTAATATCTTATTCAGTAGCCCCGAGTAACTCAGCTTTACTCTTGATTAGGTAATATCTTATACAGTAGCCCAGAGTAACTCAGTTTTACTCTTGATTAGGTAATATCTTATACAGTAGCCCCGAGTAACTCAGTTTTACTCTTGATTAGGTAATATTTTATACAGTAGCCCCGAGTAACTCAGATTTACTCTTGATTAGATAATAACTGATACAATAGCTTCGAGTAACTCAGTTTTACTCTTGATTAGGTAATATCTTATACAGTAGCCCCCGAGTAACTCAGCTTTACTTTTGGTTAAGTAATATCTTATACAGTAGCCCCCGAGTAAATCACTTTTACTCTTGATTAGTTAATATCTTATACACTAGCCCTCGAGTAACTCAGTTTTACTCTTGATTAGGTGATATCTTATAGAGTATCCCCGAGTAACGTAGCCTTTACTCTTGATTAGGTAATATCTTATACATTAGCTTCCGAGTAA
>NW_013818677.1:0-655 GCF_000517525.1 Limulus polyphemus
CAACAAAAACTGGAGGAAGGAAGACCAAAAGACCTTTATAACAGTCGACGAAATATAGTTTAAGAAGGATTAAAAATACCATTATGAAAGTCATTAAAATATAGTTTAAGAAAGACTAAAAATACCGCTATCAAAGTCGAAAATATCTAGTCTAAGAAGGCGTTAAAAGACTGATATGAAAGTCGACAAAATCGAGTGAACGAAAACTAAAAACATGTTTTCAAAGTCAACAAAATCTAGTGGAAAACGAAATAAAAGGAACCTTATCAATGTCACCAAATTTTGAAGAAAGGAAGACTAAAATACCGTTTATAACAGTCGACAAAATATAGTGGAAAACTGACTAAAACGACCCATATCAATGTCAACAAAATCTAGTGGAAGGAAGATTAAAAGACCGATATAACAGTCGACAAAATATAGTTTAAGAAGGATTAAAAATACCATTATGAAAGTCATTAAAATATAGCGTAAGAAACACTAAAAATACCGGCTATCAAAGTCGAAAATATCTAGTCTAAGAAGGCCTAAAAAGTACAGTTATGAAAGTCGACAAAATCGAGTGGAAGAAAACTAAAAACAACGTTTTCAAAGTCAACAAAATCTAGTGGAAAACTGACTAAAACGACCCATATCAATGTCAACAAAATCTAGT
>NW_013818678.1:0-468 GCF_000517525.1 Limulus polyphemus
TGTTCTTTGCTTGTTGTAGAGGTTCGTTTAATTATTCTTGTTTGGTCTTTGCTTGTTGTAGAGGTTCGTTTAATTCTTTTGTATTTTATGTTTGTTCTTTGCTTGTTGTAGAGGTTCGTTTAATTATTCTTGTTTGGTCTTTGCTTGTTGTAGAGGTTCGTTTAATTCTCTTGTATTTTATGTTTGGTCTTTGCTTGTTGTAGAGGTTCGTTTAATTATTCTTGTATTTCTTGTTTGGTCTTTGCTTGTTGTAGAGGTTCGTTTTGAAGAAGTACGTTTAATTCTTCTTGACGCTTTAGCCAGTTAGCTTTTTTGTAGTTTTTTCTCAGAATTTTGATACGAGATCAAAGACACCCCAGATCGATAAATGATCGATTTCTACGTCTTCACTCACAATGGATGATATAAAAGATGGAGGAACAGATGTGGACCACATATAGAGATCCAGTATGCCACTGGTATGATGAC
>NW_013818679.1:0-1661 GCF_000517525.1 Limulus polyphemus
GGGTAATAGAACGATACTAGCTATTAGGTCCTATTTAATCCAGTCGGTCTTAAACAAATACATGTAGATATGTTGTAAATATATGAGTTAATTAAGGACTGGATTAAATAGGACCCAATAGCTAGTATCGTTCTATGACCCACTGTTGACTTTAGTCTGCAGCCAATGTTTTTATTAACTCATCTATTTACAACATATCTTCATTGGTTTCCTCAAGTTCGAGTAGATTAAATAGATCCAATAACAATTATCGTTCTATGACCCACTGTTTACTTCAGTCTGCAACCAGTTTAATAGCTAGTATCGTTCTATTACCCACTGTTGACTTTAGTCCGCAACCAGTTTGTTAATTAACTCATATATTTACAACATATCTTCATTGGTTTCCTCAAGTCCGAGTGGATTAAAAAGATCCAATAACAATTATCGTTCTATGACCCAATGTTGACTTTAGTCTGCAACCAGTTTGTTAATTAACTCATATATTTACAACATATCTACATGTGTTTCTTTAAGACCACTGTTGACTTTATTCTGCAGACAATGTGTTTATTAACTCATCTATTTACAACATATATTCATTTTTTTCCTCAAGTCCGAGTGGATTAAATAGATCCAATAACAAATATCGTTCTATGACCCACTGTTGACCTTAGTCTGCAGCCAATGTGTTAATTAACTCATATATTTACAACATATCTACATCTGTTTGTTTAAGACCGACTGGATTAAATAGGACCCAATAGCTAGTATCGTTGTATGACCAACTGATGACTCTAGTCTGCAGACAGTGTGTTTATTAACTCATCTATTTACAACATATCTTCACTAGTTTCCTAAAGTCCGAGTGGATTAAATAGATCCAATAACAATTATCGTTCTATGACCCAATGTTGACTTTAGTCTGCAACCAGTTTCTTAATTAACTCATATATTTACAACATATCTACATATATTTGTTTAAGACCGACTGGATTAAATAGGACCTCTACATGTGTTTGTTTAAGACCGACTGGGTTAAATAGGACTCAACAGCTAGTATCGTTCTATGATCCATATATTTACAACATATGAGTTAATTAACAAACTGGCTGCAGACTAAATTCAACAGTGGGTCATAGAACGATAATTGTTATTGGATCTATTTAATCCACTCGGACTTAAGGAAACCAACGAAGATATGTTGTAAATAGATGAGTTAATAAACACATTGGATGCAGACTAAAATCAACAGTGGGTCATAGAACGATACTAGCTATTGGGTCCTACTTAATCCAGTCGGTCTTAAACAAACACTAGTAGATATGTTGTAAATATATGAGTTAATTAACAAACTGGTTGCTTACTAAAGTCAACAGTGGGTAATAGAACGATACTAGCTATTGGGTCCTATTTAATCCAGATGGTCTTAAACAAATACATGTAGATATGTTGTAAATATATGAGTTAATTAAGAAACTGGTTGCAGACTGAAGTCAACAGTGGGTCATAGAACGATAATTGTTATTGGATCTATTTAATCCACTCGGACTTGAGGAAACCAGTGAAGATATGTTGTAAATAGATGAGTTAATAAACACATTTTCTGCAGACTAAAGTCAACAGTGGGTCATAGAACGATACTAGCTATTGGGTCCTATTTAATCCAGTCGGTCTTAAAC
>NW_013818680.1:0-469 GCF_000517525.1 Limulus polyphemus
GTTCTATTTTACATGGTGTTTGTGCACGTAAATTAAGAACATGCTTGGATCCATTTTACATGGTGTTTGTGCACTTGAATTAAGGGTGTGCATAGATCCATTTTACGTCGTGTTTGTACACTTGAATTAAGGGTGTGCATAGATCCATTTTGCGTCGTGTTTGTACACTTGAATTAAGGGTGTGCATAGATCCATTTTGCGTCGTGTTTGTACACTTGAATTAAGGGTGTGCATAGATCCATTTTACGTCGTGTTTGTGCACTTGAATTAAGGGTGTGCATAGATCCATTTTACGTCGTGTTTGTACACTTGAATTAAGGGTGTGCATAGATCCATTTTACGTCGTGTTTGTACACTTGAATTAAGGGTGTGCATAGATCCATTTTACGTCGTGTTTGTGCACGTAAATTATGAACATGCTTGGATCCATTTATATCGTGTTTGTACACTTGAATTAAGGGTGTGCATA
>NW_013818681.1:0-470 GCF_000517525.1 Limulus polyphemus
ACAATTGTGAAACGGTTTACATAATGATGTGTTGAAGCGATACACTTGTGAAACGGTTTACATAATGACTGATGTGTTGAAGCGATACACTTGTGAAAGGGTTTACATAATGATGTGTTGAAGCAATACACTTGTGAAACGGTTTACATAATGATGTGTTGAAGCTATACACTTGTGAAAGGGTTTACATAATGATTGATGTGTTGAAGCGATACAATTGTGAAACGGTTTACATAATGATGTGTTGAAGCTATACACTTGTGAAAGGGTTTACATAATGATGTGTTGAAGCTATACACTTGTGAAAGGGTTTACATAATGATGTGTTGAAGCTATACACTTGTGAAACGGTTTACATAATGATTGATGTGTTGAAGCGATACAATTGTGAAACGGTTTACATAATGATGTGTTGAAGCGATACACTTGTGAAACGGGTTTACATAATGACTGATGTGTTGAAGCGATAC
>NW_013818682.1:0-864 GCF_000517525.1 Limulus polyphemus
CAGACCCTTTGTTTGAATGACTCTGGAGTAGTATTCACAATGATTGTTTGCACCTCTGTCACTAGCATTGATTGGGGAAGTATCTAATGGACACAGTGTACACTTTTGAACACCAACACAACGACGAGTATCTTTGTGAACAGGCTAAGTGTACACTTCTGAACACCCACACAACGACGAGTATCTTAGTGAACTGGCCAAGTGTACACTTCTAACACCCACACAACGACGAGTATCTTAGTGAACTGGCCAAGTTTGCACTTCTGAACACTCACACAATGATGAGAACCTTAATGCCAAGTGTACAATTCAGAACACCACCACAATGATGAGTACCTTAATGTCAAGTGTACAATACAGAACACTCACACAATGATGAGAACCTTAATGCCAAGTGTACAATTCAGAACACCACCACAGTGACGAGTACCTTAATGTCAAGTATACAATTCAGAACACTCACACAATGATGAGAACCTTAATGTCAAGTGTACAATACAGAACATCCACACAATGATGAGTACCTTAATGTCAAGTGTACAATACAGAACACACACAATGATGAGTACCTTAATGTCAAGTGTACAATACAGAATACTCACACAATGATGAGAACCTTAATGTCAAGTGTACAATTCAGAACACTCACACAATGATGAGAACCTTAATGTCAAGTGTACAATTCAGAACACCACCACAATGATGAGTACCTTAATGTCAAGTGTACAATTCAGAACACCACCACAATGACGAGTACCTTAATGTCAAGTGTATAATACAGAACATCCACACAATGATGAGTACCTTAATGTCAAGTGTACAATTCAGAACACCACCACAATGACGAGTACCTTAATGTCAAGT
>NW_013818683.1:0-469 GCF_000517525.1 Limulus polyphemus
CAAAAGTTTCACAAACTTACAAGTAATATAAAGTCTTCTTTCTAGTCTGGAACTTCTTTGATATCTTATCGAGGGTCCACGATGAGCGAGTTAATTACGAGTTGATGTAGGTACGATTCGCTTAACGGGAAGCTAGTTAGCTTTGTTCTTCGTTATTCACATGTCTGATGAGAATCCACTGAAGTTAAACGATTTGTAATGTTCGAACTTTGTAAAGATTCCTGGTCAAATATCTGAAGTTTTCCGATTGGTAAGCGTTATAATAATCACAGTTATAGCTTCAAAAGTTTATAGCACACTAACCATAACATACTAATAATAGATACTTTCTTTTTGGCGTTGGTTATATTTATAGGCGTATGGAGGCTTTCTCGAATTTTCAGTTTTACGTAACAATACTGGCACTAACACAAGCGTTTACGTACACATATATTATTGATCTCTATTCTCGAGAATCTTCTACAACTTT
>NW_013818684.1:0-468 GCF_000517525.1 Limulus polyphemus
CCCGTTACTTAGTTCCGACGAAACTTTAGCTACACAAGTCCTTACTTAATAAAACTGGTTTATTCTTTCCGAATACAACTTTACCGATACATTTATTTCTAACAGTCGAGCTATAACAACGAACGTGCTCAACTTCAACAATACTATCTGACTGCAGTTCAATTACTCCCTGCCTACACACATTATTGTGTTGTCACGTTGTCACCCTGTTATATATACCATACTACCCTATATCTAGTAATCTCCCGACAATTCCCGAAGGTTCGAGAGAACGAGTCACGTGACCTCGCTGACGCAACAACCGTATCGGAAGAACTCATTGCAATGATTAAACATATGTATACTTTTGTAATAATTAAGCCATTATACTAATAAAATTAATAAACTGGTAGTTTTCAGATGGGCTGGTATATTTCTCGGAGGAAGTCAAAGTTGGAAGTATTATGCAGAAAGTGTCAAAACATCCTA
>NW_013818685.1:0-469 GCF_000517525.1 Limulus polyphemus
CGTAGTAATGAGGACCAAGGGAATAAAGGATATAAATTATTTGTAATGTTAAACCGTAGAAATGAGGACCAAGGGAAGAAAGGATATCAGATATTTGTATTGGTAAACCGTAGTAATGAGGATCAAGGGAATAAAGGATATGAATTATTTGTATTGTTAAACCGTAGGAAGGAGGACCAAGGGAATAAAGGATATAAATGATTTGTATTGTTAAACCGTCGTAAAGAGGACCAAGGGAACAAAGGATATAAATTATTTGTATTGTTAAACCGTAGTAATGAGGACCAAGGGAATAAAGGATATAAATTATTTGTAATGTTAAACCGTTGTAATGATGACCTTGGGAATAAAGGATATAATATATTTGTATTGTTAAACCGTTGTAATGAGGACCAAGGGAATAAAGGATATAAATTATTTGTATTGTTAAACCGTAGTAATGAGGACCAAGGGAATAAAGGATATAAGA
>NW_013818686.1:0-467 GCF_000517525.1 Limulus polyphemus
GCTTCACAGAACACAATTGCAACTCAAAAAACCATAGTATATCTATTAAAAACACAGTGATTTTCAACAAAGAACCAAACATAAACAAACGAAAAATCAAGGAATCCATCTTAATTGAACAAAACAACCCTACTCTAAACCACATGTGTTAACCATACATAAATGACGATATTGTTATAACCTGTGCAAACCATACATAAATGACGATATTGTTATAACCTATGTAAACCATACATAAATGATGATATTGTTATAACCTGTGTAAACCATACATAAATGATGATTATAGTGTTATAACCTGTGTAAACCACACATAAATGATGATATTGTTATAACCTGTGTTAACCATACATAAATGATGATATTGCTATAACCTGTGTAAACCATACATAAATGATGATATTGTTATAACCTGTGTTAACCATACATAAATGATGATATTGTTATAACCTGTGTAAACCATAAAT
>NW_013818687.1:0-466 GCF_000517525.1 Limulus polyphemus
AGTTACTAAGCTTGATAAGTTATTGTGGAATTCTATGGTATTGATATATTAATTTATGATTTTTGGGTTAATCAACTGTATATAAAACCTAAATAAATTATTTTGTTTCATATCCTCCATGTGCAAAATTTTAAAAGGCTCAGCAACCTACATCAAGCATCAATCAAGTACAAAGGTCATAACTGGAAGAGATAATTGTTTGCTTTACTTCTTTATTTAATGTTCTATGTTTTAATAAAAATAAGTTTAAGAACTTATTTCTAAATATTAATAATCTATATACATATTTAATATATAATAATGGAAATGTGACAATTTTACAAAATACTAGTCTACTAAAACAGTCAAGACAGATTATTTTGTACAGTCCAAAGGTCAGTTTTATATTATTGGATACGGTAACATGAGTGCATGTGAGCCACATCATTGTAACTTCTGTATTGTTAGCCAGGCATGGCTGAAAGGT
>NW_013818688.1:0-469 GCF_000517525.1 Limulus polyphemus
TTATTGCCTGGTTCCATAGGTGTGATATTCAAGATGTCATTGTTATTGTCTGGTTCCATAGGTGTGATGTTCAAAATGTCATTGTTATTGCCTGGTTCCAAAGGTGTGATGTTCAAGATGTCATTGTTATTGTCTGGTTCCATAGGTGTGATGTTCAAGACGTCATTGTTATTGCCTGGTTCCATAGGTTTGGTGTTCAAGATGTCATTGTTATTGTCTGGTTCCATAGGTGTGATGTTGAAAATGTCATTGTTATTGTCTGGTTCCATAGGTGTGATGTTCAGATGCCATCGCCATTAATCAAAGGAATTAGTCCGCAACGAAAATATAGTTCCTTACATTCCAATCGCTTTTATTTAAATTCAACAAACGTATTAACCCTATAAAAATATTCTACTTTTCGTTGTTAACCAAAGCATTAGCTTAGAATTAATATCTGTAATTTGAACAAGATATATATATATATATA
>NW_013818689.1:0-467 GCF_000517525.1 Limulus polyphemus
CATTTTATAGCCACAAGAATATACTTCAGGTTCACACAGTTTACCGATTAAAAACAGCACAATAATTGTGCATTTTATAGACATAAGGATCTACTTCAGGTTCACACAGTTTACCGATTAAAAACAGCACAATAATTGTGCATTTTATAGCCACAAGAATGTACTTCAGGTTCACACAGTTTACCGATTAAAAACAGCACAATAATTGTGCATTTTATAGACATAAGGATCTACTTCAGGTTCACACAGTTTACCGATTAAAAACGGATATTTTTGGCCTCCATAACTTCTCTTCTGGCATGCGAAGATGCCAAAAGTTTACATCCCAGATGTTCCATTGTAATCTTTCATCATACCAGCCCTAAGAAGGAAAAAAAACTTCTGGTTACTTATGTAATGATATTTGTTAATGTAATACGAATATAACCCTGGTTCAACTAATTAATATTTAATTAACTTAGTTAAAT
>NW_013818690.1:0-469 GCF_000517525.1 Limulus polyphemus
AGAAGAAGAAGATGGAAACGAGAAGCGGCAAATCAAACTACAGCCTAGCAGACTTAATGGCAGCAATACAAGAACAGCAAAAAAAACAAAAACAAGAAGAACGAGAAGAGAAATTACAACAGTTGTTAGAGGAAAAATAAAAGAAACAAGAAGAACGAGAGAATAAACAAGAAAAGAAACAAGAAGAACGAGAAAAGAAACAAGAAGAGAGATTACAGCAGTTGCAAGAAAACCTGCAACAGTGGCAGCTCGAACAGCAAAATAAACAAGAAGAAAGATTAGAACAGCTATTGGAGGAGACAGAAAATAAACAAGAAGAGAGACTACAACAGTGGCAACTGGAACAAGAAAGGAAACAAGGAGTACAAACGGAAAACATTAGTAAAGTTAAAAGCGAATTAGATACATTAAAGGATGATCTATTGTCTTTTACACAAGGAGGATACATTAACCATCGACTAAACCAGCT
>NW_013818691.1:0-469 GCF_000517525.1 Limulus polyphemus
GTATATATATCTTCAATCTATCTATATCTCTTCCATCGTGCTGGTTTTTCTCGCCAGGCTTATATAGTAAAAAAAGAGGGCGCCTCGAACAAACTTGGGCCTTCCCGATAATTCATGATCCTTCGAGAAACTCCAGCGCGCATACTCCAAGCGTCACGTGACTTCCGCTGTCGTAACAATACTTACTTTATAGATCCATTTACTGAAAGAAATATAGATCTAATTCAATTAGCCAGACGCACCACTATAAAACAGTTATTACCTAAGACTTGCAAAATTAAGCACACACAATTATTAGCTATTCTTGTAAAAGGTTTATTGCCAGTAGAACCCTTAATTATAATAAAGTGTCACTCAACATAACCATTTAGAAGTTATACAATATTTTATACTCTCTATGCGAATGTAATTCAATTCTTTACATCTATTTTTTCATTTACCACGTGCTCACCTTGACATCGTAACTAAT
>NW_013818692.1:0-467 GCF_000517525.1 Limulus polyphemus
AGTTTATTTGATAAGAAGACGTCATGGCCTTTTATATGTTGGAATTTTGTTTGAATGATGTTATTCTTAAAGCTCTTCTTCGTTTATAATATAATTGAAGACAAAAAACAACAACAACAGGAAAATCAACAGTAACCGAAATTTTGATAAGAGATTGTGAAATAACTAGTGGGAATTTTGATAAAAGGATATCTGTTTTGAAAGTCTTTAATCAAGGGCATCTTTGTATTGAAATATGAAGAAAAACAATTTTTTTCCAAAATTTGGGAAAAAACATGTGCTATAGCCTTTGGTTTTTGTGAAAAAATTAATTTTTTTTGGAAAATGGAAAAAAGTGTTTTTTGGACGCAAAATTAATAGAAAAATATCCGATAGTGCTTATTTCGTCGGAAAACTCAAAATTGAAACATTATAGCATTAACGAAAAACATTATGTCACTATAAAAGCTAAAAAAAATTAGAACTTT
>NW_013818693.1:0-1104 GCF_000517525.1 Limulus polyphemus
GGTGATCTTAATTAATAATTGTTGTGTAATCTGGCAAATAATACAAAATGGGGTCACCTGGGCAGTTAATTGTTTTATGACATGTAAATATATATATATACTATTCAATTTGTTGTATTCTTTAGACTTAAGATAAAAGGAAATTGTATCACTTTCTATATAATATATATATATATACTGCGAACCCTAGTGTCTGTCCGAGTGTTCGACTGTCTTCCGTTTGAAAAGCTGCGCACGCAGACAAAGCTCAACATTCACTTTTGAAATGACAGGAGAACAGGCGTGAATAATGTTGATGCCATTTTTATTTCGGAAGCAGGATATTTTGTACTAAATTGTTAGGAATTAACCACACTGTCATTCACATTTCAAAATGTGACATAAATTAAAGAATAAAAATGTAGATTTACCATATGTTATTGTTGAACGGCTCTTAACATGACTGAAATGTTCAACAATTACTTTTCACGGTGGGTGGTATAAGTAGCTCAGAGCTTTTGCTAAGGAGTGAAACCAAGAGTGTAACACAATTAACCTTTTTAAAGTTAATGAAATAATTTATACTGATAGATTAACTTAAAATTTTTCCTTCACTGGGGACGGGTACTTTTGCTTGTAGTAAATAAAACAAAACGTGAAATTATAATTATATAACATATTCAGACTTTGTTTTCATCCAATTAAATCCTGCTTTTTTTTACTGATGAAATAAGTGTCTGATTTTCTGAAGTAAACAAAAATTGGTACTCAGGCAGACTTTTCTGCCTACCCACAGGGAGGAAGACATTGTATTTCCTAGATTTTTCTTCTTATTATTATTTCGAACAATTGCATTTGTTACTGCGCCTCTCCCTTATTTCTTAAAACTTTTAAAGGACATACTTTGGTCTAATACGGCCAGAAACATTAACTTTTTTATTATTTAAGTTCCTATTTTAGATTTAAAGGTGCGCATGCGCCCCAAATATATGTCTTTCTTTTGATTGTACAGGAGGCAAAGTAAGCAAGTTTTGCAAAGTTAGAGCTGCTTTTGGCTGCCATTTTTTATAATTCGACTACTGTAATTTAAACTTTCCACAACTTTATCTTGCAACAACAACAACA
>NW_013818694.1:0-493 GCF_000517525.1 Limulus polyphemus
TCTCCTTGAGGCCGACTTGTTGGTGATATTCTTCCTACACTGGCTCCTCAAATGTCCGTGCTTTCCACAGTTCCAACAACCTTTCTGGATACCAGCCTTTTCTGCTGTATCATCTCCCCTGTGCTGAAGTTTCCAGCATTGAGCTCTCTTGTGCCCAGGTTTATTACAGTGCCAGCAAAGTCCCTCAAACCTCTCTGAAAGCTGACCTTTTCTGGCCTTGAATCCAGATGACTGTACCAGCCTCGGTACCTCTGTGCTGGACTTAACGTAGTATTCGAATTCGAGAGCTCTGGCCATTGCATCCTGCATGGTAGAGGGGTGTGCTTGCTTCACTTGTATCTTAAGTTGTGGACTGTCCAAGGCATCTATGAACTGATCCCTCAGCAACAACATGAGGAGATCGGGTGCTGGAGTTGGGTAGGACTTGTGTGCCATGCTCTCCAAATCCTGTGCCAGCTCTTGCAGGCTCTCCCTTTAGCACGGACTCTCGTCC
>NW_013818695.1:0-828 GCF_000517525.1 Limulus polyphemus
ATCTTCTATAATCTTCTAAGTCTCCTGTCATACCTGTCAATTTAAATTTCTTAAATTTATGATGCTTTTCTTTAATTTTATTTCTTAAACTCTTTGTGAGTCAACCTGGTTTTTTACTTGTAGCTACCCTTTTCTTTCTATTAGGAATACGATTACATTGAATATTTAAAAATTTTCCACATCTGATCAGTCTCCAAATAACTCAGCTGACCAATTCACAACAGATAACTCTTGTTGCATCGCTACAAAATTTACTTTTTTGAAATTTGTAACCAAAATATCATTATTCCTTATCTCCATATGCAGCAAAACATTGAACCTAATAGAGCAATGATCACTTGCACCCAGATGTTCCCCAATTTCCACCCTCTCAATCATTTCTGTATTTGAAGTTAACAATAAGTCTAAAATAGCATTTTTTCCAGTTGGTTCCTTGACTAACTGGTGAAGAAAGCCAAAAACCTTTCTCCCTCATGGTTTGATTCTAGAATTTCTCAATCTATATGCCTGAAATGAAAATCACTCATAATTATGACTTCATTAACAGCTGAAATCTTAATCTCATTGTAAAGTTTCTCACTAATTTTATCAGTATCATTTGGTGGTCTGTAACAAATTCACACTAAAAGCCTTTGCCCTTTATATCCACTAATATAAACCCAAATGGATTCAATCTCTTTGCTATTATCTTTGATATCCTCAACTTCAACAGAATGTAACTCACATTTTACATATAAAGCCACTACTCCTTCCTTCTTTAATACTCTATCCCTATTAAATAGCTTGTAACCCTGTATTTAAAAAATATTTCTGTCATCAAAATCATCT
>NW_013818696.1:0-489 GCF_000517525.1 Limulus polyphemus
GCAGTTTCATAGATCCTGAAGAAACTATCAGGCAAGGAAATTAAATTACGATATTTCCAGTAATGAATACCAATAATTACACACCTTTCCAACTCTAGGAGAACCTTTCTCGTGGATATTGTTTTGTTATGGTGGTAAATCACATGACCAGTCTATTTTGATATGCGTTTTATCGCTAGTGTTTCTTTTTCGTCTTTTTAGAAATTTACTTTTAAGTTATCTTATGTGGCATTCATTTGCAAGGATGTTGCGATTCTATATCAGTCATTGTCATAGTTGGTAGTCTATTATAATCTTTCCTTTTTTGTTGACAGGTGATCTTGCTAAAAAAAAGGAACAGGATGGAAATGTATTTTCAATAAAAATTGAAGTCGTCGTAGATGTAAACGAGAGAGAACTAAATAATGATGCAAGAAATAGTAAAAAATTACTCAAAAAACGTATAAAAAATACATCCGTGCCATTATATAGGAAGGGACAAATCAATTT
>NW_013818697.1:0-1038 GCF_000517525.1 Limulus polyphemus
AACACATACTCCTGTATAGACTGTTTGTAGAGCTCATACTCTTGTATAGACTGTTTGTAGAACACATACTTCTGAATAGACTGTTTGTAAAACACATACTTCTGTGTAGACTGTTTGTAGAACACATACTTCTGTATAGACTGTTTGTAGAACACATACTCCTGAATAGACTGTTTGTAGAGCACATACTCCTGAATAGGCTGTTTGTAGAACACATACTCCTGTATAGACTGTTTGTAGAACACATACTCCTGAATAGACTGTTTGTAGAACACATACTCTTGAATAGACTGTTTGTAAAACACATACTCCTGAATAGACTGCTTGTAGAACACATACTCTTGAATAGACTGTTTGTAAAACACATACTTACGTATAGACTGTTTGTAAAACACATACTCCTATATAGACCGCTTGTAAAACACATACTTACGTATAGACTGTTTGTAAAACACATACTTACGTATATATGTGTTCTACAAGCGGTCTATATAGGAGTATGTGTTCTACAAGCAGTAAGCAGTCTATACAGGAGTATGTGTTCTACAAGCGGTCTATACAGGAGTTATACAGGAGTATGTGTTCTACGGACTGTTTGTAAAACACATACTCCTGTATAGACTGTTTGTAGAACACATACTCCTGAATAGACTGTTTGTAAAACACATACTCCTGTATAGACTGTTTGTAGAACACATACTCCTGAATAGAATGTTTGTAGAACACATACTCTTGAATAGACTGTTTGTAAAACACATACTTACGTGTAGACTGCTTGTAGAACACATACTCCTATATAGACCGCTTGTAGAACACATACTCCTGAATATACTGCTTGTAGAACACATACTCTTGAATAGACTGTTTGTAAAACACATACTCCTGAATAGACTGCTTGTAGAACACATACTCTTGAATAGACTGTTTGTAAAACACATACTTACGTATAGACTGCTTGTAGAACACATACTCCTGAATAGACTGTTTGTAAAACACATACTTACGTATAGACTGCTTGTGGAACACATACTTACATGT
>NW_013818698.1:0-837 GCF_000517525.1 Limulus polyphemus
GGCCCGGCATGGCCAGGTGGTTGGGGCGCTCAACTCGCAATCAGAGGGCCGCGGGTTCGAATCCCCGTCACCCAAACATGCTCGCCCTTTCAGCCGTGGGGGCCTTATAATGTGACGGTCAATCCTACTATTCGTTGGTAAACAAGTGGCCCAAGAGTTGGCGGTGGGTGGTGATGACTAGCTGCCTTCTTCTCTGTAGTCTTACACTGCTAAATTAGATAGCCCTCGTGTAGCTTTGCGCGAAATTCAAAACAAACAATCTTACGAAAATCCCGTAAGAGTTTCACACAGAAGGCACGCTTTCAGTTCTTATGTTTTTGTTGCTACACCTCGCGAATTGTTCTGCTCAGGTTGAGAGCTGTCTTTAGTTAAGATATAGTACTGCATAAGTACCTCCATCTTGTTACAAAGTAAAACAAAACATCATAAGTTCTAATAGAAACTTGTAGTATATTAGGTTCTCGTGTGAGATATTCAAGGTGATAGATATTACTTCCTTATTTTAGTCATAATTATACTTTTTATACATAACATACTCAAAAACAGTACAGTTTTGTTGTTAAAAAGTACCTAGAGGGATTCTTCTGCAGTAATTTATAGTCGTTTAGTTGTTTCATTTGAGATTTTGTTAAATGATTTAAACGTATAATAATTTAATATATGTTTAGCCTATATGATCTTGTTGTTATTTAGATTTACATACACTTACATGAAGTAACTATTTAGATTTTCCCACCAAAATAAAACCGCAATAGAAATGTGAATAAATGAATTGTATCTGAATTGTTATTTGATTTTGTTGTTGTTTCTCTAATCTATAGTAATCCTGTATCTAAA
>NW_013818699.1:0-467 GCF_000517525.1 Limulus polyphemus
AAACACCTGCTTACTTAGGCATCAAGAGTATCATCAATTCTTAGCAGTGGGTATGAGTCTTTTTCAGTTATACTGTTAAGAGCTCTGAAGTCCACACAGCAATGTTGGGTCCCATCCTTCTTCTGGACTAACACGACGGGAGCTGACCAAGGACTATCTGATTTCTCAACTATCCTTTCCTTAGTTAAGCCATCCATCTCTTGTCGATGAGTCTTCCACTGCTTCCACAAGTATCAGCCTTCCTTGTGGATGTTCTTTTATTCTATCCCAATTTATCTTCTCTGACATAGGGGGTATTGTAGTTGACTTAAGTGCTGTGACATGCAAATCAACAGATGTAGTAACACTTACCGGAATTTGGCCTTTGTTGATCCGAAACATATACATTTCCGTGTATAAGTAGTTAAACCCTAATATGCATTGGTCTTCAATGTCAGCCAAGTATACTTTGTGTCTGTCCTTTATGC
>NW_013818700.1:0-470 GCF_000517525.1 Limulus polyphemus
TGATAAATCCTTTATCTTCTTATTGACAGGATACAATTTTGTTAAATTTGGTGTCTTCTTATTGACAGTACAATGTATTGATAAATCCTGTATCTTCTTATTGACAGGACACAGTATTGATAAATCCTGTATCCTCTTATTGACAGGACACAGTATTGTTAAATCTTGTGTCTTCTTTTTGACAGTACACAGTATTGATAAATCCTGTATCTTCTTATTGACAAGACACAGTATTGTTAAATCTTTTTTCTTCTTATTGACAGTACACAGTATTGATAAATCCTGTATCTTCTTATTGACAGGACACAGTATTGTTAAATCTTGTGTCTTCCTATTGACAGTACACAGTATCGTTAAATCTTGTGTCTTCTTATTGACAGTACACAGTGTTGATAAATCCTTTATCTTCTTATTGAAAGGACACAGTATTATTAAATTATGTGTCTTCTTATTGACAGTACACAGTATTG
>NW_013818701.1:0-469 GCF_000517525.1 Limulus polyphemus
CAGAGAGCAAGAAACAGAGGAGCAACATGATGTACGACTTCAGGATCAAAGAACAAGACAAGCTCAAACACGATCTAATTTCAAATAAAGCTTTGTTTGATTAAATGCTTTTTATTTCTTGCATCACAGCTTTTGTCTACTTACTGAATAATTTGCTGAAAAAATACTGATCTATACATTTCAAATCTAAATTTTAACCGTGCAACGCAGGGTAACTCAGCTAGTTATCCCTAAATCTGAAATAACTTGTTTTTATATCTACAAAATATTCCATGTATCATTATGAAAGTTAGAAAAAATTAGCACGGCATTTGTTTCGAGAAAATCGGTGGATTTCTAAGTTTACGTTTATTGGATAAATATACTAATTTTCCAATTTATTACAACATTTGTAACACTCCCCTTTTATCTACACAGCGTGGTTACAAGTAAATAGACACCACTTTTTCAGAAAAAATGAAATTTTTCA
>NW_013818702.1:0-851 GCF_000517525.1 Limulus polyphemus
AAAATAACCAAGCCATAACCATATCTATTCGTAAGAGCCATAACTGTATTTATTCGTAAGAGCCATAACTGTATTTATTCGTAAGAGCCATAACTGTGTTTATTCGTAAGAGTCATAACCGTATTTATTCGTAAGAGCCATAACTGTGTTTATTCGTAAGAGCCATAACCGTATTTATTCGTAAGAGCCATAACCGTATTTATTTGTAAGAGTCATAACCGTATTTATTCGTAAGTCATAAACCATATGTATTAATAGGAGCCATAACCGTATTTATTCGTAAGAGCCATAACAGTATTTATTCGTAAGAGTCATAACCGTATTTATTCGTAAGTCATAAACCATATTTATTAATAGGAGCCATAACCGTATTTATTCGTAAGAGCCATAACAGTATTTATTCGTAAGAGCCATAACTGTGTTTATTCGTAAGAGCCATAACCGTATTTATTCGTAAGAGCCATAACCGTGTTTATTCGTAAGTCATAACCATATTTATTCGTAAGAGCCATAACCATATTTATTCGTAAGTCATAACCATATTTATTCATAAGAGCCATAACCGTATTTGTTTGTAAGCGCCATAACCGTGTTTATTCGTAAGAGCCATAACCGTGTTTATTCGTAAGAGCCATAACCGTGTTTATTCGTAAGAGCCATAACCGTATTTATTCATAAGAGCCATAACCGTGTTTATTCGTAAGAGCCATAACCGTATTTATTCGTAAGAGCCATAACTATGTTTATTCGTAAGAGCCATAACCGTATTTATCGTTAAGAGGCCATAACCGTATTTATTCGTAAGAGCCATAACTATGTTTATTCGTAAGAGCCATAACCATATTTATTCA
>NW_013818703.1:0-468 GCF_000517525.1 Limulus polyphemus
TACATTTTGAAATGCTGCAATTTTGTGTGTCCTCTTGGGGTCGCCGTCCATTACAAAGGTAACGATCAGGTGTTTCAGAATGAACGACTTTGAAAAGCAAAAATATATAATTCTTTAACTTCTTTAGTTTCGCTATAAAAATGCTATTTTTTCCATGTTAACAATAATAACCGATATGATAAAGCTAAATAAATCTTAATGGAAACTTAGCAATATGGAGTTATCGTACTTGTAACACTCATGCCATACAATCGTGGATGACAGTAGCACTGAAGTGCGCCTCCTCTGTCGCAGTCTTTGATAAAGCAGTATGATAACCAACATTTTCCAGGCATTGTTTGACAACTAGCACCAGTAATATCGCTTCACACACACACTGATGAAGGAAAAAACAACATATTAATATTTTAATAACAAAAGGCAAAATTCGAACGATAACATAGTATATACTAGTTAAATAATAGTTTA
>NW_013818704.1:0-907 GCF_000517525.1 Limulus polyphemus
AACATATTTATATATTAAAGAAACTGTATGTCCACTATACATTAACTGTGACAACATATTTATATATGAAACAAACTGTATGTCTACTACACATTAACTCTGACAACATATTTATATATTAAACAAACTGTATGTCCACTATACATTAACTCTGAAAACATATTTATATATTAAACAAACTGTATGTCCACTGTACATTAACTCTGACAACATATTTATATATTAAACAAATTGTATGTCCACTATACATTCACTCTGAAAACATATTTATATATTAAACAAACTGTATGTCACTATACATTAACTCTGACAACATATTTATATATTAAAGAAACTGTATGTCCACTATACATTAACTCTGACAACATATTTATATATTAAACAAACTGTATGTCCACTATACATTAACTCTGACAACATATTTATATATTAAACAAACTGTATGTCCACTATACATTAACTCTGACTTTAATATATAAATATGTTCAAACTGTATGGTATAGTGGACATACAGTTCTTTAATATATAAATATGTTGTCAGAGTTAATGTATAGTGGACATACAGTTTCTTTAATATATAAATATGTTGCCAGAGTTAATGTATACTGAAAATGTATAGTGGACATACGTTGTCAGAGTTTTTGTTTAATATATAAATATAGTATGTCCACTATACATTAACTCTGACAACATATTTATATATTAAAGAAACTGTATGTCCACTATACATTAACTCTGACAACATATTTATATATTAAAAGAAACTGTATGTCCACTATACATTAACTCTGACAACATATTTATATATTAAAGAAACTGTATGTTCACTATACATTAACTCTGACAACATATTTATATATTAAGCAAACTGTATGTTCACTATACATTAAATCTGACAACATATTTA
>NW_013818705.1:0-468 GCF_000517525.1 Limulus polyphemus
GTGAAGTACATAAATAAGACAATGTTAGTAATGTGGGTGATAAATTACAGACAAGACTGTCAAACTTTGTAACAAACCGCTGGTAAATTTTTTTCTATCTTGATACGTATCGTATCGACTACCATGATGAGATACGCCCCCCTAGTATTTACGCATTAGAATATGCGAAACTCTTGCATTACGCGGAACCCCTGGATGTCTGTCGAGGAACACGAGGGTTCCGCGGAACATCGGTTGAGAAATAAGAAACATGCAACATTATTTTTGCTCATGAATTTGAAAATCATTGTATTTTTTTTTTCTTGATACTCTCATCAAAAGTGTGAATTTTGATTCCGAATGAAGAACAAAGAAATCGTCATTAGTTTATATTCTAATTTTTTAAGCATATTTTTTATTGTTTACAGAAGAAAAAAAATGTTTCTATTCGTGTGTTCTAGGCTTATAAACTAGTTAGCCCTTATAAGC
>NW_013818706.1:0-469 GCF_000517525.1 Limulus polyphemus
TATTATTATTACTTCTTTCTGTCCACATGTTTCATTTACTCCTTATATACATATATATTATTATTACTTTTTTCTGTCCACATGTTTCATTTACTCCTTATATACATATATATTATTAATACTTTTTTCCGTCCACATGTTTCATTTACTTTTTATATATATATATCATTATTACTTCTTTCTGTCCACATGTTTCATTTACTCCTTATACATATATATGTTATTATTACTTCTTTCTGTCCACATGTTTCATTTACTCCTTATATACATATATATTATTATTACTTCTTTCCGTCCACATGTTTCATTTACTCCTTATATATACATATATTATTATTACTTCTTTCTGTCCACATGTTTCATTTACTCCTTATATACATACATATCATTATTACTTCTTTCCGTCCACATGTTTCATTTACTCCTTATATATATATATTATTATTATTACTTCTTTCTGTCCACATGT
>NW_013818707.1:0-469 GCF_000517525.1 Limulus polyphemus
GCTAAACCCTAATGCAGACATATTCAGTCCCGTTAGAAGTCATATCCCAGATATGAATGTCAGTACTAGGAGTGATCCAGTACGAAGGAAGCCACAGGAATTTGATGAGAAGGCACTGTGGGAAGCATATAGAGCACAATTTGAGCTACTGGCAGAGATGGAAGGATGGACAGAGGAGCAGAAAGCAGTATATCTGGCAACGAGCTTGAAGGGACAACCACTAGAAATACTTGGACAGTTATCAGCAGACGACAGACACAACTATAGAGCACTGGTAGCGGCTCTAGAACTCAGGTACGGAACCCAAAATCAGTCAGAAGTCTACAGGGCTAGGTTCAGGACGAGAGTCCGTGCTAAAGGGGAGAGCCTGAAAGAGCTGGCTCAGGACTTGGAAAGCATGGCACACAAGGCTTATCCAACTGCACCACACGGTCTGTTGCTGAGGGATCAGTTCGTAGATGCCTTGGAC
>NW_013818708.1:0-467 GCF_000517525.1 Limulus polyphemus
TATAATAGTGCTGTATGTTGAGAATAACTAAATCTATATAAGTATAATAGTTCTGCCTATTGTTAGACCCTAAATCTATATCAATACAATAGTACTGTCTGTTGATAGTAACTAAATCTACATAAATATAATAGTATTGTCTGTTGATAGTAACTAAATTTATATAAATATAATAGAACTGACTGTTGATAGTAACTAAATCTATATAAATATAATAGTACTGTCAATTGATAGTAACTAAATCTACATAAATTTAATAGTTCTTTCTCTTGATAGTATCTAAATCTACATAAATATAATAGTACTGTCTGTTGATATTAGCTAAACCTATATAACTATAATTATACTGTCTGTTGTTAGTATTTAATTTTATATAAATATAATAGTACTGAATGTTGATAGTAGTTAAATATATATAAATATAGTACTGTCTGTTGATAGTAACTAAACCTATATAAGTATAATTA
>NW_013818709.1:0-469 GCF_000517525.1 Limulus polyphemus
TTTAAAATTGTATTTTACTTAATAACTTAACTTGCAACTGTTTTGAAAAGCGTGTAACTCATATAATATTTCCAAGACACTTGCATTTTTTTATATATCTCTAGGTTACTGTATTTATATTAAAAAGATTCAAAGTAAGAAAGAAAATTAATAGTAATTATTCCACAGTCAAACATCGCTACTACAACTTACTCCCCAAATTAATAAATAAATAAATTCATTTATGCGTCATTAACACTTCCAAGATTTATAATGAGTTGGCAAAAATCATTCAATTAAGTGTCAGATCTACTTACGGATTAGATGTGTACACTATTTGGTAAGTCGTAAGAACACTAAAGAAATCTGAATAGAGTTGTTTAAACATTTGTTTAACAAGTAAAAGCATGGAATGGTCTATTCTTTCATTGATGGGGTGTGTCTGTGAGCCAGATTAGTTTCGGAGAATTCAACTCCTCATCAATGACCC
>NW_013818710.1:0-470 GCF_000517525.1 Limulus polyphemus
TTCTTCGTGTTGTAAAACTAAACCGTAACAATGGAATTTTACCGTCACAGTAATCAGATCACCATGTAGCAGTGAATTACATGAGGTTCCTCGTGTTGTAAAACTAAACCGTAACAATTGAATTTTACCGTCACAGTAACCAGATCACCATGTAGCAGTGAACTACAAGAGGTTCCTCGTGTTGTAAGACTAAACCGTAACAATTGAATTTTACCGTCACAGTAACCAGATCACCATGTAGCAGTGAACTACATGAGGTTCTTCGTGTTGTAAAACTAAACCGTAACAATGGAATTTTACCGTCACAGTAATCAGATCACCATGTAGCAGTGAACTACATGAGGTTCCTCGTGTTGTAAAACTAAACCGTAACAATGGAATTCTCCCATCACAGTAATCAGATCACCATGTAGCAGTGAACTACATGAGGTTCTTCGTGTTGTAAAACTAAACCATAACAATGGAATTTT
>NW_013818711.1:0-364 GCF_000517525.1 Limulus polyphemus
ATATATATTAGAAGTTGTTAATGAAAATACACATAAGAAAATGTGGTTCCTTATAAAAGCTAGTTTTTAATGAGGGGATGCACAAGCGAGCATGCACATTTTCCACCTTGTATTATTACTTATCCCCTGAGGGTTTGGAAACCTGAATTTTTGCACCCATACTAAGTGGAAGCCATATCTTCCAGAGGAAAGAACGTGTGACTATAGAAAAAAAGTGGTTTTTCACTAGGTTGCCTCATAAAAAGATGCACACTCATGTGGATAAGTAATAATACCCAGGTGCACACCCTCAGGGTCCGCTTAGTATGGATGCAAAATTTCAGGTTTCTAGGCTCTTTACTACACACACACACACACACACACA
>NW_013818712.1:0-465 GCF_000517525.1 Limulus polyphemus
GGAATTTTAGAAGGTTTTGTTAAGTTTATCCTTGTCTATTCAATATTTCTGTTTATCATGACATTAAGAAAGTTTTTGTTAAGTTTATCTTCGTCTAGTGAATTCTTATGTTTACCGCGGAATAAAGTGGGTTTTTTTAGTTTATTATTGTCTATTCAACATTTCAGTTTATTATGACATTAACAAAGGTTTTGTTAAGTTTATCCTTGTCTAATCAATATTT
This sequence comes from Limulus polyphemus, assembly GCF_000517525.1. NCBI lineage: Eukaryota > Metazoa > Arthropoda > Merostomata > Xiphosura > Limulidae > Limulus > Limulus polyphemus. Next base: position 224 of record NW_013818712.1, read on the forward strand.
GTGTTTACCGTGTCATTAAAGAAGGTTTTGTTAATTTTATTTCCCTCAAATCAATATTCCTGTTTACCATGTTATTAAAGAACTTTTGTTAAATTTATCCTAATCTAATCAATATTTTAGTTTACCATAACATTAACAAAGATTGTGTTAAGTTTATACTTGTCTAGTGAATATTTCTTTTTTACCGTGGCATTAAAGAAGGTTTTGTTAAGTTTATTATTGTGTATTCAACATTGCTGTTT
>NW_013818713.1:0-468 GCF_000517525.1 Limulus polyphemus
CAGATAAACATCAATTTCTGTGGGTCACATGGTATGTTGAATGCAGTGCTGGTTCAAATTAGATATTTGTGAAGTCATATTACTAAGTTTATAGTTTTGTACGAATTAGAAACTCAAATTACTGATATTAACAAGCTAGAATATAAAATAAGAACATCTTATCTTTACTATTGCTAAGATATTGCTCATATAATAAAACAGTGGCACCCCGCCCACCTCTTTCCATTTATGGAAATGGTCCCTTGTATACACTTACTTCTATATATGACATGAATAATCATTTAGAAGCTCAGAATGACCCCCTAGTGGCTTTCTTAGCCATTTTAACGGGCTTGGATGCCATTTCTTTCTTTTGAACAAATATTTGAAGGAAGTAGGGTGTGTCTTTAGTCTACTTGAAATTTCATATTTTTTAGACTAAAATACATTTTAGTTACTAAGGTTGATAAATTATAGTGGAATTCTATG
>NW_013818714.1:0-733 GCF_000517525.1 Limulus polyphemus
AAGAGCCAATAAAATATAAAAACAACAGTTAGGTTCCTTTGCTATTATACAATGGGAAGAAGAGCCATTAAAATATAAAAATCAACAGTTAGGTTCCTTTGCTATTATAAAACGCGTAGAAGAGCCATTACAATATAAAAACAACAGTTAGTTTCCTCTGCTATTACACAATGGGAAGAAGAGCCATTAAAATATAAAAATTAACAGTTGGGTTCATCTTCTATTATACAATGGGAAGAAGAGCCATTAAAATATAAAAATCACAGTTAGGTTCCTTTGCTATTACACAATTGGAAGAAGAAACATTAAAATATAAAAATCACAGTTAGGTTTCTTTGCTATTATACAATGGGAAGAAGGGCCATTAAAATATAAAAATCAACAGTTAAGTTACTCTGCTATTATACAATGGGAAAAAGAAACATTAAAATATAAAAATCAACAGTTAAGTTACTCTGCTTTTATACAATATTGTATAATAGCAAAGGAACCTAACTGTTGATTTTTATATTTTAATGGCTCTTCTTCCCATTGTATAATAGCAGAGGAATCTAACTGTTGATTTTTATATTTTAATGGCTCTTCTTCCCAACCTAACTGTTGATTTTTATATTTTAATGGCTCTTCTTCCCATTGTATAATAGCAAAGGAACCTAACTGTTGTTTTTATATTTTAATGGCTCTTCTTCCTGCTCTTCTTCCCATTGTATAATAGCAGAGTGGATTAAAATAT
>NW_013818715.1:0-440 GCF_000517525.1 Limulus polyphemus
AAACAGTATTGTTAAATCTTGTGTCTTCTTATGGACAGTACACAGTATCGTTAAATCTAGTGTCTTCTTATTTACAGTACACCGTATCGTTAAATCTTGTGTCTTCTTATTGACAGGACACACTATTGTTAAATCTTGTGTTTTCTTACTGACAGTATACATTATCGTTAAATCTTGTGTCTTCTTACTGACAGTACACAGTATTTATAAATCTTGTGTCTTCTTATTGACAGAACACAATATCTTTAAATCTAGTGTCTTCTTATTGACAGTACAGAATATTGTTAAATCTTTTGTGTTCTTATTGATAGTACACAGTATTTATAAATCTTGTGTCTTCTTATTGACAGTACACAGTATTGTTAAATCTTGTTTTCTTTTTATTGACCATACACAGTATCGTTAAATCTTGTGTTTTCTTATTGACAGTACACAGAATT
>NW_013818716.1:0-468 GCF_000517525.1 Limulus polyphemus
CTGGACTAACACGACAGCAGCTGACAAGGACTATCTGATTTCTCGAATATCCCTTCCTTAATTAAGACATCCATGACCTTCTCCATCTCTTGTCACTTTGCCGGAGCTATTCTACTTGGAGGGATCTTTATTGGACAGTGATTGCCTGTGTTTATTCTGTGCTCCACAAGGTCTGTGCAGCTGAGGTCATGATCTCCTTTCGAAAAGACGTCTGCATAATTCGCCAAAAGTTCTTTAACCTGAAAAGCCTGTGATGATGACAAAAGGACTATGCTCTTCTTATAGAGGTCAGTCAAATATTCTGGAAGTGTATGTCCTTTTTTTACAGTTGCATTCCTTGCTTTAACATTGACTGGCTCTACCTCCTGGCACACACCCAACAATGCCCCTTCCTTAAGTGTCTGCTCATATTCAGAGAAATTGGCCACTGTTATAGGTAATACTTGACGACCTGCTACAAGTGACCTT
>NW_013818717.1:0-469 GCF_000517525.1 Limulus polyphemus
TCGAAAAGTTTGTAAAAAGTGGGACTTGATTCTTGTAGATGATGTCAGGAAAAGCTAGTAACTTAAACATCAAGAATAAGACTACAGACATCTATATAAATGAACTAAACATACAATTGGTGTGAACGTGCTTTGTAGTCACTATGAGATAGATGAAGTGAAGAAAAAGAGTCATCAGCCATTATTCAGTTCTTCACATTATATAGCCGCACAATAGCAGATATAATAGATAAACTCAGTATTCTAAAAGTTGTTTAATCTTGAAGTCTAAGTTCGAGGGCGGTTTATTTCCGTCTACACTTTGATCAACGTGCGTTATAGGGTTAAATTAGTTTCGGAGAATTCCTCTACACATCACTAACTCGGTTAGTGAACCACTCGGTTAGTAAGCTAATAGTGAATTGGTCATCTCTGTTTTCAATGGTAAGGTACCAGTGAAATATTTGGATCAGTATTAGATTTTGCGTAC
>NW_013818718.1:0-466 GCF_000517525.1 Limulus polyphemus
GGGTTCACGATGAGCGAGTTAATTACGAGTTGATGTAGGTACGATTCGTTTAACGGAAAGCTAGCTAGCTTTGTCCTCCGTTATTTACTAGCCACATACGTCGATATTTTCCTACCGGTGACGTTAGGTACTGTTTTCGTAAAAATACTAATGTCTGATGAGAATCCACTGAAAGTAAACGATATGTAATGTTCGAAATTTGTAAAGTTTCCTGTTCAAATATTTGAAGTTTACAGACTGATGAGCGTTATGACAATCACAGATATAGCTTCCGAAGTTTATAGCACACTGACTATAGCGAACTAATAATAGATACTCTCTTTTGGTGCGTCGCATTGGTTATATATATATATATAGGCGTAAGTAAGGTTTTCTAGAAAATTCGGTTTTACGTAACCAATACTGACGCTAACACAAGTATTTACGTATACACGTATATTGTTGATTCTTAATCTCGAGAATCTTA
>NW_013818719.1:0-642 GCF_000517525.1 Limulus polyphemus
AACATCCTGTCAATCATGTAGAACCTATGTAATATACCACATACTATAAGTAACATCCTGTCAATCATGTAGAACCTATGTAATATACCACATACTATAAGTAACATCCTGTCAATCATGTAGAACCTATGTAATATACCACATACTATAAGTAGCATCCTGTAATCACGTAGAATCCTATGTAATATATCACATACTATAAGTAACACCTTGTCAATCATGTAGAACCTATGTAATATACCACATACTATAAGTAACATCCTGTAAATCAAGTGTAACCTATGTAATATACCACATACTATAAGTAACATTCTGCCAATCATGTGGAACCTATGTAATATACCGCACACTATAAGTAACATCCTGTAAATCACGTAGAACCTATGTAATATACCAAATACTATAAGTAACATCCTGTCAATCATGTGGAACCTATGTAATATACCGCACACTATAAGTAACATCCTGTAAATCACGTAGAGCCTATGTAACATACCAAATACTATAAGTAACATCCTGTAAATCACGTAGAGCCTATGTAACATACCAAATACTATAAGTAACACTTTGTCAATCATGTAGAACCTATGTAATATACCACATACTATAAATAACACCTTGTCAATCACGTAGATCCTATGT
>NW_013818720.1:0-469 GCF_000517525.1 Limulus polyphemus
GGTCGCTGTCAACGTGATTCAGTTATATCTAGTTATGGTAGCTGTAAACGTTATTCAGTTGTAGTTAGTTATGGTAACTGTCAACGTTATTCAGTTGTAGTTAGTTATGATAGCTGTCAACGTGATTCAATTGTAGTTAGTTATGGTAGATGTCAACGTGATTCAGTTGTAGTTAGTTATGGTAGCTGTCAACGTTGTTCAGTTGTAGTTAGTTATTGTAGAGTCAACATGATCCAGTTGTATTTAGTTATGGTAATTGTAAACGTGATTCAGTTGTAGTTAGTTATGGTAACACCAGCTGTCAATGTGACTGAGGGATAGGTATTGTAGCAGTCACTGTTAGTTTTATTTACATATATAGTTAGTAAGCTTCCTACTAGATGGCGGTAGTAACGCAACAAAATTTGCGTTTACAACGTTCCGGCTATCTGTTCGTTTGTATACGTGAGTTTCTATTTACATCTCCTTT
>NW_013818721.1:0-470 GCF_000517525.1 Limulus polyphemus
GAGACGTAACAATATCATTGGAAAAGAGAAGACATTCTATAGCTTTAACCTAACTGTACAGTAAAATAACCGATTTGTTGCAGGATAGGGTAGACATCCTATAGCCTTACCTTGACTATGCAGTAAAATAATCGATTTGTATAGGGTAGACATCCTCTAGTCTTACCTTAAATGTACATTAAAGTAATCGATTTGTATATGGTAGACATCTTATAACCTTACTATGAATGTACAATAAAATAATCGATTTGTATATGGTAGACATCTTATAACCTTACTCTGAATGTACATTAAAGTAATCGATTTCTATATGGTAGACATCTTATAACCTTACTCTGAATGTACAATAAAATAATCGATTTGTATAGGGTACAGGGTAGACATCCTATAACCTTACCCTACTGTACAGTATAATAGTCTATTTCGTTAAGGTAGGCATCCTATAGCCTTACCTTAAATGTACAATCAAA
>NW_013818722.1:0-467 GCF_000517525.1 Limulus polyphemus
GAATGTTCGTAAGTGTCAACGATGATTCAGCAAATTTTGTTCAAGTGACTTTAGTCTTAAAAAATTGTGATGGCAGGTGCTGACATGTTGGAATTGATATTGATGCTCTGAAGACACTTGTTGAGTCTAACCCAAGGCAACATACTCGTGAAATGGCTCTGAAATTGCATGTCTCTCATGAAGCAATACGTAAACATCTTAGGAATATGGGAAAACTCCATAAAGAAGGTGTTTGGGTGCCTCACAAACTCTCCAATGATCATCGTTTCCAATGTCTAAACATTGCTTCTTCTCTTCTGGTGTGTAATGTGCGTGAACAATTTTTGGGCATAATTGTCACCGGTGATGAAAAATGGATTCTCTATGCAGATATTAAATGCTAAAAACAATGGCTCAGGCTTACACAAAAACCACATCTGACCCAAAAACCTAAACTCCATGTGCAGAAAGTGATGCTTTGCATTTGG
>NW_013818723.1:0-470 GCF_000517525.1 Limulus polyphemus
CCAGACAATGTAGATCCGGCAAATATAGAACATATCACCTCCGTCAAGAACTAGACTCAATAGATCCGGAAATGTAGAACAAATCACTTCTGAGAAGTACCAGACTCTGTAGATCAGGCAAATGTAGAAAAAATCACCTCTGTAAAGGACCAGACTCTGTAGATCCGGCAAATGTAGAACAAACCACCTCTGTGAAGAAACAGACTCTGTAGATCCGGCAAATGTAGAAAAAAAATCATCTCTGTGAAGGACCAGACTCTGTAGATCTGGTAAATATAGAACAAATCACTTCTGTGAAGGACCAGACTCTGTAAATCAGGCAAATGTAGAAAAAATCACCTCTGTGAAGTACCAGACTCTGTAGATCAGGCAAATGTAGAAAAAATCACCTCTGTGAAGGACCAAACTCTGTAGACCCGGCAAATGTATAACAAATCACCTCTGTGAAGAAACTGACTCTGTAGATCCGG
>NW_013818724.1:0-468 GCF_000517525.1 Limulus polyphemus
AAATACTGTTCAGTAAGTTACCAAATATTGTTCCAAGAATACTGTTCAGTAAGTTACCAAATATTGTTCCAAGAATACTGTTCAGTAAGTTACCAAACACTGTTCCAAGAATACTGTTCAGTAAGTTACCAAACATTGTTCCAAGAATACTGTTCAATAAGTTACCAATCATTGTTCCAAGAATACTGTTCAATAAGTTACCAATCATTGTTCCAAGAATAATGTTCAATAAGTTACCAAACATTATTCCAAGAATACTGTTCAGTAAGTTACCAAACATTGTTCCAAGAATACTGTTCAATAAGTTACCAATCATTGTTCCAAAAATAAATACTGTTCAATAAGTTACCAAACATTGTTTCAAGAATACTGTTCAATAAGCTACCAAACATTGTTTCAAGAATACTGTTCAATAAGTTACCAAACATTATTCCAAGAATACTGTTCAATAAGTTACCAATCATTGTT
>NW_013818725.1:0-469 GCF_000517525.1 Limulus polyphemus
GGCCAATACCAAACGATGTTTATCTAACCATTATACAATGTCAAACTATGTTTATCTAACCATTAGCCAATACCAAACATTATTCATATAACCATTAGCCCATACCAAACAATCTTTATTTAACCATTACCCAATGCAAAAAACTGTTTATGTAACCATTAGCCAATACCAAAAATTGTTCATCTAACCATTATTCAATACCAAACATTGTTCATCTAACAATTAGCCAATACCAAACATTGTTTATCTAACCAGTAGCTAATACCAAAAATTGTTTACCTAACCAGTAGCCAATACCAAATATTGTTCCTCTAACCATTAAGCAATACCAAACATTTTTCATCTTACCATTAGCCAGTACACGACATTGTTTGTCTAATCATTAGTCAATACCAAACATTGTTTATCGAACCTTTAGCCAATACCTAACATTATTTATCTATCAATTAGCCAATACCAAACATTATTC
>NW_013818726.1:0-469 GCF_000517525.1 Limulus polyphemus
GGGGCGCTCAACTTGCAATCTGCGGGTTCGGATCCCTGTCACACCAAACATGCTCGCCCTTTCAGCCATGAGGGCATTATAATGTGATGGTCAATTCCAGTATACGTTGGTAAAAGAGTAGCCCAAGAGTTGGCGGTGGGTGGTGATGACTAGCTGCCTTCCCTCTGGTCTTACACTGCTAAATTAGGGACAGCTAGCACAGATAGCCCTCGTGTAGTTTTGTGGGAAATTCAAAACAAACAAACAAACTTTTATACACCAACTGGTGATGGAAGCTAAATTAGATTTAATATTAGCATCCGATGTGAATATGATAGACAGAGTTGTGGTTGATGAACATTTAAGTACAAGCAACCATTGCACTATTAGGTTTGGGATTTTACTACATGTAGAATTGAGGAAAAATAGTAACATGATAACAAATTTCAGAAAAGCCAATTTTGATGGAATGAGACATGACCTGGCTTTT
>NW_013818727.1:0-469 GCF_000517525.1 Limulus polyphemus
TTCTTATAAATTAAACTCTACCTCTTGGATTCTTTTTACTCATAATTAGCGAAAGTTCAAGTTTTTTTGGCTTCTCATTTACATAATACTTTTCGTAAATGCTATAATGTCTCACTTTTGAGTTTCCCGACGAAACAAGCACTACCCGACATTTTTCTATTAATTTTGCGTCAAAAATACACTTTTCTACATTTTCCAAAAAAATCATATTTTCACAGAAAAGCCAAAGCTATAGCTATTGTTTTTTTCCCAAATTTTGAAAAAAATTATTTTTCTTCATATTTCAACACAAAGATGCCCTTGATACAAGACGTTCAAAATGGATATCCTTTCATCAAAATCCCGAGTCGTTATTTTATAATCTGTTATGAAAGTATCGGCTAGCTTCGATATTACTGTTTTTTATTGTCTTTAGTTATATTGTAAATAAAGAACAGTATTTAAAAATAAGGTTATTCAAACAAAATCC
>NW_013818728.1:0-467 GCF_000517525.1 Limulus polyphemus
CTTTGGCCATCTAGCTTTCCTGTCACATAGACACTGTGTGTGCTTGGCATTTTATACCTAGCTGTTGGGACTTTCAAGATGGGGGTTGATGGGCATCGCTCAACACCAACCACTACTGGTCTCCTTGAGGCCGACTTGTTGGTAATATTCCTCCTACACTGGCTCCTCAAATGTCCGTGCTTTCCACAGTTCCAACAGCCTTTCTGGATACCAGCCTTTCCTGCTGTATCATCTACCCTGTGCTGAAGTTTCCAACATTGAGCTCTCTTGTGCCAAGGTTTATTACAGTGCCAGCAAAGTCCCTCAAACTTCTCTGAAAGCTGACCTTTTCTGGCCTTGAATCCAGATGACTGTACCAACCTTGGTACCTCTGTACTGGACTTAACGTAGGATTCAGATTCGAGAGCTCTGGCCATTGCATCCTGCATGGCAGAGGGGTGTGCTTGCTTCACTTGTATCTTAACTTG
>NW_013818729.1:0-468 GCF_000517525.1 Limulus polyphemus
TTGGATGAAAAGTTGAAACACTACAGGAAGCAGTCGCTTTTTCCGATGATTACACTTTAACACATAAAACCACTTTTCATGAAAAAGAAATTCCTATAATCTCAACAAAAACCTATATCTGTTCAATCCACTAAAGTTGAGGATCCTTCTAAAAAATTCAGCTCCACTAGTTTGAAATCGTCTGACAGTCAGGATAAAACTTCATCAAAACTATCAAGGCCTGTCTGCCATTTTTGCAAAAAACCTGGTCATATTATGTCCGATTGTTGGCGTTTGAGAGAGAAAAAAAAAAGGAGGCAACACCCAGTTTGTTTGTGTCCACATATGGACATAGTTTCACCAGATCACCCGATGTTGTTGATATGGCCGCTGATATAAAGGCTGATGTAATCAGGGAGGAATTTAGACCTTTCGTGTCTGTTGATTCTGTGTCTTTGACAAATGACACTGGCAGTCCCATACCCATAC
>NW_013818730.1:0-469 GCF_000517525.1 Limulus polyphemus
GATTAACCATTTACCACCTTAGTTACATCAATGAGGGCTAACCATTTTACAACCTTATTACATCAATGAGGGCTAACCATTTTACCACCTTAGTTACATCAATGAGGATTAACCATTTTACCACCTTAGTTACATCAATGAGGATTAACCATTTTACCACCTTAGTTACATCAATGAAGGCTAACCATTTTACAACCTTAGTTACATCAATGAGGGCTAACCATTTTACCACCTTAGTTACATCAATGAAGGCTAACCATTTTACCACCTTACTTACATCAATGAGGGCTAACCATTTTACCACCTTAGTTACATCAATAAAGATTAACCATTTTACCACCTTAGTTACATCAATGAGGGTTAACCATTTTACAACCTTACTTACATCAATGAGGGCTAACCATTTTACCACCTTAGTTACAACAATGAGGATTAACCATTTTACCACCTTAGTTAGATCAATGAGGGC
>NW_013818731.1:0-470 GCF_000517525.1 Limulus polyphemus
AACATAACTACTCCTTCAAGTTATAACTGGACTTGCAAAGACGTATTATCACCACTCCTTCACGACTAAATTACCATTGAACAGACCTAACATCACCACTCCTACAAGACTAAACTGGCCTTGTAGAGACGTATAATAACTACTCCTTCAAGTTATAACTGGACTTGCAAAGACGTATTATCACCACTCCTTCAAGAATAAATTGGTCTTGCAGAGACGTGACGGAATGTATGTTTATTTACGGTTCATACTTTCTCATCAAAATAAATTTTTCAGTTTTTGAGTTATTAACGAATCGTACGTTTAATGAAGAATGGTTAAACAGGATTAATAGCATTTCTAGAAGAGAAAATTTTAGCCATTTCCAGATATTTAAATGTGAATACTTCAGCTTGATTCAGAAAATAAATTTAAAAAGGGTAAAAAACATTTTTCATCGGTGCATTCATTACAGTATGTCATTCATCATG
>NW_013818732.1:0-815 GCF_000517525.1 Limulus polyphemus
AACTAAGAGAATGATGAGCACTGGCCACATAACCATCTTGTTCAATACAATACAGTGAATACACAAAAAATAAAGACAACAAACAAGTTTATTTCACAGCGGGCCAGATAACTAAGAGAATGATGAGCACTGGCCACATAACCATTTTGTTCAATACAATACAGTGAATACACCAAAAATAAAGACAACAAACATGTTTATTTACCAAAAAGTTATCAAAGAAGGCGACTTTAGCAATAAGATAGTTATATTACAACCACTGCGCACATATCCGAATCACACAAACTAAGCAGCAAAAAAGGTTAGTGAGATTTGTGAAACTGGCATTTAGCTTTTGAGATATCATCAATATTTGCCTTGATGTGTTGACTTCACATACTTCATTTTTGAAAAAGTTTGCTCACAGACATAAGTTGTTCCTAACACTGATACCATACCAGAGGCAAATTTCTTCAACTTTGAAAACTCATCATCAAATAAGCAGCGATAAAATTCAACTAGTTTTCCTTCTCTGTGCTTCTCTTTCAACAAGTCATTTGCTTGCAAATCAATGAGCTCCAACTGTAGTTCGACTGGCACATCATCAAGGTTACAATCAAACGGATTCTGGAACAGAAGAATGTCACTCTCAATTCTGTCGAGATCTGAAAATCTCTCCAAAAAATGCTTATTTAAGTCACTAATAATCTTCTTCGGAAACTCGAGGTTGACATCTTCAGCGATTTCAGCGCGAAACTCTTTGAAACACTGAAAATGAAAAGTAGTTTCCTCCTTCCAGATGTGCTTCAAACAATGATAACTTTCTCCGAAATCCC
>NW_013818733.1:0-764 GCF_000517525.1 Limulus polyphemus
AGATGTGATATAACTCTTCCTGTGATCAGCGTGACCTCCCAATCCTTCTTTATTAAATGGCTGAAGACTGCTTCTATTTTGTACCTTGTGTTTGTGTATGTTGGAGGGTTGATATAGCATTTAAAATATTAGGCTAAACTGATGAACGCAATTGTATTACAAGTAAAGCTATCATGACCAAAAGCATAGCAGATAAAAGTTTCTTCTTCGAAAATAATGTTTTTGATTAGGATGTTATGCAAAAATTTATGAGTACTTCGGTTGAGAATACCTTCCAGAGTTGGCAGTTTATCTAATTTGTTATGTCACAACCAGCAAGGGTACTTATATGTGGTAAAGCTGGGGAAATTCTACCCTTATATGAATATATATAAAGGTTTAATTCCATAAAAGTTAGAGATCACAACGTCCAAAAATATTGCATCATGTTTTGATAATAGAAGACAGTACATACCACAATATCAGCATCTGATGATGGCAGATGTCAGAATGATCATCTCCATTTTTACTTGCTATAACAACATAATAATCATGAAACATTAGCTGATAGTCAACTCCTTATACACTGGATTGGAGAGAAAAGGTAGTTTTTTCAGTTATCAACTGGTCACCAAAGGGAGAAAAGCCTCATCTTTTAAAAGCTTGCACCTACATTTTCATGCATGTAATTCCACATTAAATGAATGAGCGTGTCCACAATGTCACACATATATCAGCATTCTCTTCAATGGAACTTGACTCAACCATCAATATTATGTTTACAA
>NW_013818734.1:0-982 GCF_000517525.1 Limulus polyphemus
GACTTGTGCATTCTGCAGTTTCAAATTAGGTTTTGTGGTAACTAATTGCACTTTCTCCAGAAAGAGATATTTGTAGCAGTTAGGGCCGATTAGGTACGGGCACCTCTTAGGTGTCACCCTAACACAAATTCCCCCTTACCTGGTTAACAAGTAAAGGCACAGGAGACCCTTGCCACATATCAGCCGCTGAGTTGACCGACTTGGAGAGTTCCTCACATGTTGTTTATTTTTAGAAAGATTTAGATCCTGTCATATACATTCATAATGAAATACCATAACAATAGAGTAAAAAATGTCTAATGAAGTAGATCTTGTTGAATACAAAGAAAATTATTGACATAAGAAAATGGAAAATAGTCCTAGAAACTAATCATATAACACTTGAAGTAATCAAACAATACACCAAAATCTATCACCACATTATAGTATTACACAATCTATTACATTTGACAAACATATAAATCATATTTTAACATACACATCCCAGTAGCCAGTATACAATGATTTACCCGAGGATAAGGCAAACGTATACTAACTTAAAATTTTGACTTATTACAACAGACTAGATCAACACACAATAGTAGTGCATACTGCACCATTATCAAAACAGTATACATATTTTTTTTTTGTATTTATCAGAACAGTGATCGCACAAAAAGGAACTGGATATTACAGCATATTTGACATATTACAGCAGACAATATGAACAAACAATAGTAGTGCATACTGCACCGTTACCAAAAAAGTATACATACTTATTGTATTTAACAGAACAGTGATCGCACAAAAGGGAACTGGATGTTATAGGAACGCACACATATATATATATTGTTACCCCTCCAGTCGTTAGTTAATTTTCCGTAAATTCGTTCCGACGAAACTTTAGCGACACAAGTCCTTTCTTAAATAAAACTGGTTTATTCTTTCCGAATACAACTTTACAATACACTTAATTTCAACAGTCGCTCTATAACATCACTAT
>NW_013818735.1:0-470 GCF_000517525.1 Limulus polyphemus
TGGACTATTTGTGCTCTGCCCACCACGGGTATCAAAACCCGAATTTTAGCGTCGTAAGCTTGTTGGATAGGTCACTGAAGGGAAGTAGATCAGAAGCCAAAATGTAGGATGGAAAGTAGCTAGTAATTAAAACCTAGTTATAAAAAGTTAATAATTAATAATAAGATTTAGGTGATCGCATAGGCTACTAACCATGACAACGGTTGACGTTTAACTGCTCGACTTTGCCGTTAGTACTTAACATACCAAAACTTATGGCCCGGCATGGCCAGGTGGTTAGGGCGCTCGACTAGCAATCTGCGGGTCGCGGGTTCGAATCCTCGTCACACCAAATATGCTCACCCTTTCAGCTGTGAGGGCGTTATAACGTGACAGTCAATCCCACTATTCGTTGGTAAAAGAGTAGCCCAAGAGTTGGCGGTGGTTGGTGATGACTAGCTGCCTTCCCTCTAGTCTTTCACTGCTAAATT
>NW_013818736.1:0-469 GCF_000517525.1 Limulus polyphemus
TACCCCAAATTATCTTCTCTGACATAGGAGGTATTGTAGTTGACTTAAGTGCTGTGACATGCAGATCAACGGATGCAGCCACACTTACTGGAATCTGGCCTTTGTTGTTTCCAAATGTCATTTTATCGAAGTTAACTACACACTTCCTCGTAGTAAATAGTCCAATCCTAATATGCATTGGTCTTCAATGCCAGCCAAGTATACTTTCTGTCTGTTCTTCATGCCCATGAGCTCAATAGTTACCCACACTGGTCCCCACAACCTTGCATAATGTCCTGTCACACCACAGAGCTTCTGTACAGCTTCTGGTACTCCCTTGTGATCCAGCACCTTGATACTCACAAGGGTTTGCTGAGATGCATAATCTATGACAAAGTTGCACCTTTGGCCATCTAGCTTCCCTGTCACGTAGACACTATGTGTGATTGCCCTTTTACACTTAACTGTTGGGACTTTCACGATGGGGGCT
>NW_013818737.1:0-469 GCF_000517525.1 Limulus polyphemus
GATTCTCATATGTTACATGTACCTCTGTATTTGTCCTGTCAAGATTCTCATATGTTTCATGTACCTCTGTATTTGTCCTGTCAAGATTCTCATATGTTTCATGTACCTCTGTATTTGTTCCGTCAAGATTCTCATGTGTTTCATGTACCTCTGTATTCGTCCTGTCAAGATTCTCATGTGTTTCATGTACCTCTGTATTCGTCCTGTCAAGATTCTCATATGTTATATATACCTCTGTATTTGTCCTGTCAAGATTCTCATGTGTTACATGTACCTCTGTATTTGTCCTGTCAAGATTCTCATGTGTTACATGTACCTCTGTATTCGTCCTGTCAAGATTCTCATGTGTTACATGTACCTCTGTATTCGTCCTGTCAAGATTCTCATGTGTTACATGTACCTCTGTAATCGTCCTGTCAAGATTCTCATGTGTTACATGTACCTCTGTATTCATCCTATCAAGATTCTC
>NW_013818738.1:0-784 GCF_000517525.1 Limulus polyphemus
CCTAACACCTTGATGCTCACAAGGGTTTGCTGAGACGCAGAGTCTATGACAAAGCTGCACCTTTGGCCATTTAGCTTTCCTGTCACATAGACACTGTGTGTGCTTGGCATTTTATATCTAGCTGTTGGGACTTTCAAGATGGGGGTTGATGGGCGTCGCTCAACACCAACCACTACCGGTCTCCTTGAGGCCGACTTGTTGGTAATATTCCTCCTTGTGTAACACACAACAAATCGTTCTTTAACGTATCTAATTCGCTTTTAAATTTACTGATGTTTTCCATTTGTACCTCTTGCCATTGTTGTTGATTTTCCTGTAGTTGCTGCTGACTTTCTTCCTGTTTCCTTTCTTGTTGCAGTTGCCACTGCTGTAATCTTTCTTCTTGTTTCTTTTCTTTTTCCTCTAACAACTGCTGTATTCTCTCTTCTTGTTTATTTTGTTGTTCAAGCTGCCACTGTTGCAGATTTTCAGATTACAGCAGTGGCAATTCTTCTTGTTTATTTTGTTGTTCGAGCTGCCACTTGCAGGTTTTCTTGCAACTGCTGTTGTCTCTCTTCTTGTTTCTTTTCTTTTCCTCTAACAACTGTTGTAATTTCTCTTCTCGTTCTTCTTGTTTCTTTTCTTTTTCCTCTAACAACTGTTGTAATTTCTCTTCTCGTTCTTCTTGTTTCTTTTCTTGTTTTTATATTGCTGCTATCAAATCTGCTAAGCTGTAGTTTGATTTTCCGCCTCTCGTTTCCATCTTCTTCTCTTTTTTTTTCTATCCCACTTCTGACACCAATTT
>NW_013818739.1:0-470 GCF_000517525.1 Limulus polyphemus
GCCATCATTGGTGAGAAAATTCCTACAAAAACTGTCAGATGCTGAGATTACAACAGTGGCACTTGTTGTAACAGTCCAAGTTGCTGCTTCCCTGTGTTAAAAGAACTGGATGACAACATATCGCCAGCAAAACTTGCACCTATATATTTTTTTACACCCTAGCAATGAAAAATGCAAAATTTATGTCGTGCTCGATATATGCCACATGTTAAAGCTCAAAGATATGAGATGGTGAATATATTAAATAGAAGTTCATTAATAATTTAACAAACTGAAAAAAACAAAAACAAGAAGGTTTATGCCTAGGAAAGAAATTATGATCACTACATACTCAGTGATAGAAATAAAAAATAAAAGTTGTCTTTGCAGCCCAAACTTTAAGTTTAAGTGTGGCAGATGCCATAGAACTTTGAATTTCCCTAAGTTTGTGGAAAGTAAGCCCACAACTGAACTTACAAGAACATTTGATA
>NW_013818740.1:0-466 GCF_000517525.1 Limulus polyphemus
ACGGTAGTAAGTAAGTGCGTGAATCGTTGGTTGTGAATTATATCGTGCATTTCAGTTAAATTGACTGTGGAAATTAAGTGTATTGCAAAGTTGTATTGAGAAAGATTAAACTAGTTTTATTTAAGAAAAGAAACAAGAAGACTACAGCAGTGGTTGGAGGAGAAAGAAAATAAACAAGAAGAGAAATTACAGCAGTTGTTGGAGGAAAAATAAAAGAAACAAGAAAAGAGATTACAGCAGAAGCAACTGGAACAAAACAGAAAACAGGAAGAAAGTCTCCAACAGTTGCAGGAAAGTCAGCAGCATGTACAGGAAAGTGAACAACAGTGGCAAGAAGTACAAATGGAAAACATTGGTAAATTTCAAAGTGAATTAAATACAGTAAAGGATGATTTATTGTCTTTTACACAAGGAGGATACATTAACCATCGACTTAATCAGCTCCAGACATTGGCAAGCCCCTTCC
>NW_013818741.1:0-469 GCF_000517525.1 Limulus polyphemus
CTTGCATCTGACAATATTATAAGTTGTAGGAAAGTCAGTGAAAATAAAAAATTCGGCAACTTTTTGCTACAATTTTGGATATTAGAGCGCTTTTTGTGTAAGTACCTGCAATGAGAGTTCATTCCTGCAGTCGCCTCTGATAACTTAACTTCCAAGTATTTTTTCTCTATCTATTGAGAGATTACTGAACTTCCAAGTATTTTTCTTAGTTTTTTCTCCATCTATTGAGAGATAACTGAACTTCCAAGTTTTTTTTGTTAATTTTTCGTAACATAGATATCATAGCTGAAAGTAACATAATCTATTTTTGGATTAATTTGGAGGCCAACGAAGCTGGAACAGTTCCTCCTGGACGGTACAAGTACCCCGGAGCACTGAACCAACGTTTGGGGAGATTTCCAGAACCCATGCTTTCCAACTTCACCCCGGGTTACTGTATGTGCATACAATCATAACCCCATGCCGGGGT
>NW_013818742.1:0-469 GCF_000517525.1 Limulus polyphemus
AACGCTTCCACGGCTGAAATAGCGAACATGTTTGGTGGGACGAGGATTCGAACCCGCGACCCTCAGATTGCGAGTCGAGCGCCCTAACCAACTGGCCAATTATTGGTAAACTATTAAACACCCGTCAGTTCTACCTAAAGTAACAGAGTTTACAAATTAACTCTTGTAGAAGAATGCGCAGTAGTTGCAGTATTAATAACAATATCTAATCAATAAATTAGCAGCGTGTCTGGTGAAAAATACAACTAGGCCTAGCGGGCCTTGACTTGGATGTACTTTTGTTTCTATAATTGAGTACTTTTCACCCCGATTATCAAATTTGTATAAACTGAGTACCTTGATAAAAACCAACTATATATATGTATTTACACGCATCGAGTCCTTTATTCTATTTCAAAAGCTTTCAGATGTAAGCTGATGTCGAATTTATTAGGCGACTATAAAATGTGTGTGTGTGTGTGTGTGTGTG
>NW_013818743.1:0-1090 GCF_000517525.1 Limulus polyphemus
GTGTATCTCTTCATTGATGTATATGAACCACAGTAGAGGTATGTTATTCAGTAGCAGGTCCTGTGTGTAATATTCAGTAGCAAGTACTGTGTGTAATAATGAAGAGATACACTATACTTTACCATAGCTCTACTGTGGTTCATATACACCAAAGTATAGTTTATATATTCATTATTACACACAGTAATTGCTACTGAACAACATACCTCTACTGTGGTTCATATACACCAAACTATAGTGTATCTCTTAATCATTACACACAGTACTTGCTACTGAATAACATACCTCTACTGTGGTTCTTATTCGCCAAAGTATAGTGTATCTTTTCATTATTACACACAGGACTTGCTACTGAATAACATACCTCTACTGTGGTTCATATACACCAAAGTATAGGGTATCTCTTCATTATTACACACAGGACTTGCTACTAAATAACATACCTCTACTGTGGTTCATATACACCAAAGTATAGTGTATCTCTTTATCATCACACACAGTACTTGCTACTGAACAACATACCTCTACTGTGGTTCATATAAACCAAAGTATAGTGTGTCTCTTCATTATTACACACAGATCTTGCTACACAGTAGAGGTAGGTTAGTCAGGTTCATATACGCCAAAGTATCGTGTATCTCTTCATTATTACACACAGTACTTGCTACTGAATAACATACCTCTACTGTGGTTCATATACACCAAAGTATAGTGTATCTCTTCTGTGTGTGATGATGTACTTGCTACTGAACAACATACCTCTACTGTGGTTCATATAAACCAAAGTATAGTGTTTCTCTTCATTATTACACACAGGACTTGCTACTGAATAACATACCTCTACTGTGGTTCATATACACCAAAGTATAGGGTATCTCTTCATTATTAAACACAGGACTTGCTACTGAATACCATACTTCTACTGTAGTTCATATACACCAAAGTATAGTGTGTCTCTTCATTATTATACACAGTACTTGCTACTGAATAACATATCTCTACTGTGGTTCACCTACACCAAAGTATAGTGTATCTTTC
Source organism: Limulus polyphemus (assembly GCF_000517525.1). Taxonomy (NCBI): domain Eukaryota; kingdom Metazoa; phylum Arthropoda; class Merostomata; order Xiphosura; family Limulidae; genus Limulus; species Limulus polyphemus. Next base: position 1,039 of record NW_013818743.1, read on the forward strand.
ATTTATTACACACAGTACTTGCTACTGAATAACATACTTCTACTGTGGTTCA
>NW_013818744.1:0-469 GCF_000517525.1 Limulus polyphemus
TATCTAGATCTGGGGAGATTCCATACGTTTTCTCATTCTATCAAAACCTTTAATATTAAATATAGCCTTTGAGCTTCTAGGCTTATATTATGTTATGATGACACTCTTCTCCACAGTGTGTGTAATTTTCATTGGAGCAATTTCAGACTCGTCTCCTGTAGTGTTCGTGTAGTTAAACCTATCAATGTTTTAAATGTGATATAGCAACTGCCAGTAACTTATATAGTGCTATTAAGCGTGATTTACCAGCATATACACACATCTGTATTGATTTTCTTACTGTTGTGTCACATTAATTAACATGAGTATGGGTGGTATAAATAATGGCAGTTAAAGTGAAACCAGGTCCAAATGCTCGTGAAAATAGTGAGAGTCATTGTGAGTCATTTGCTACTTGGAAATAAACTGAGCACCGAATTCGTCTTCAAAGTGGCATTGATGAAGAGCTGCAAAATGTGGTGCTCATGAT
>NW_013818745.1:0-469 GCF_000517525.1 Limulus polyphemus
AAGAGACAAGATGTGGTTGTATAATCCCAGGAAGACCAAAGGGGAGTCTCCTAAGTTGTCTTCTCCATCGGAAGACCCATATGACATAATAAATCGTCTTTCAGACGTGGTCGGCGATGTAAGCCAAAGGTGGTGCATGCCAACAGGCTTTGGCGTAATCATGGTCCAGGACATTTCAGTTGGAACAGAACAAATGACGCTGCTGAAGACGTGTTACCTGAAAAAGCCACTGTCGAAGAAGAAATGCTGATTGGTTTTGAGAAGGGAAACAGTGAAGCCCTGAATGAAGTTACTACCACTGATGTGACTGTTACCGAAAATGGAACATTTCCTGATGGAGCAGATGAACCCCTCGTGAAGCAGAAGCCAACGAGACGGAGACCAGTACGGAAGAAGATCCGTCCGGTAAAATTGAGAGACTTTGTTGAACTTGAATTTTGTGTTTGTAAATTCTGTACATTTAATTAAG
>NW_013818746.1:0-469 GCF_000517525.1 Limulus polyphemus
TAAATGGTATATTACAGATTTAGTAACACTTGTCTAATAAATGGTATATTACAGATTTAGTAACACTTGTCTAATAAATGGTATATTACAGATTTAGTAACACTTGTCTAATAAATGGTACATTACAGATTTAGTAACACTTGTCTAATAAATGGTGTATTACATAACACTTGTCTAATAAATGGTGTATTACATAACACTTGTCTAATAAATGGTGTATTACATAACACTTATCAATAAATGGTATATTACATAACACTTGTCTAATAAATGGTATATTACAGATTTAGTAACACTTGTCTAATAAATGGTATTATACAGACTTAGTAACACTTGTCTTATAAATGGTATATTACAGATTTAGTAACACTTGTCTTATAAATGGTATATTACATAACACTTGTCTAATAAATGGTGTATTACATAACACTTATCAATAAATATTACAGATTTAGTAACACTTGTCTTA
>NW_013818747.1:0-469 GCF_000517525.1 Limulus polyphemus
TCAGACGATGTTTATTGAAACCACCTGTACTATAAACTGTTATATACATTTGTTAGTAGTGGCAATTAGTTTTGTCTCTATTCTGAAACAACATACACGGACATATGTTGAAATAAACTTGTTTGAAAGTTCAAATAAATGATATTCAAGTACCGAAAAGCTTTCTTACTATCATATCTACAGTAATGTTCAAATACGCAGGCGCCCACGCTCGGTTTAACGAGAGTGACCACCAAAAAGAGTGAGATAGTTTACAGACAACGTACAAAGTTCACGCTGCTGACCCCACGGCTTATTCGGCACAATAAACACAAAAGTACGACTGCAATGAAACACAAACATAAATTTGAAATAAAAATATATTTATGAAACAAAATTAAAATGTTTTTATGTACATATATAAACATGAAATCCTAGTTAACAATAAAAATACTCATTTATTGTTTAGGTTTATTTACAAATATTATTT
>NW_013818748.1:0-640 GCF_000517525.1 Limulus polyphemus
TAATGAAAGAGATAATTCATAACTAATTCCAACTTATCAAGATACAACTGAAGTGTATGTTACAAACAATGAAGTAGATAATCTTTAGTTAACTACATTTTATCAAAATCCAACTGGAGTGTATGTTACAAACAATGAAGGAGATAATCTTTAGCTAATTCCAACTTATCAACATCCAGCTTAAGTGTATGTTACAAACAATGAAGTAGATAATCCTTAACTAACTACACCTTATTAGCATCCAACTGAAGTGTATGTTACAAACAATGAAGGAGATAATCCTTAGCTAACTACAACTTTTCAACATCCAACTGAAGTGTATGTGACAAACAATGAAAGAGATAATACTTAGCTAATTCCAATTTATAAACAAGCAATTGAAGTGTAAGTTACTAACCATGAAAGAGGTACTCCTTAACTAATTCCAACTTATCAACATCCAACTGAAGTGTATGTTACAAACAATGAAGGAAATTATCCTTAGATATATGTAACTTATCAACATCGACCTGAAATGTATGTTACAAACAATTAAGAAGATAAGCCTTAGCTAATTCCAACTTATAAACAAGCAATTGAAGTGTAAGTTACAAACCATGAAAGAGGTACTCCTTAACAAATTCCAACTTATAAACATCCA
>NW_013818749.1:0-469 GCF_000517525.1 Limulus polyphemus
GCCGTCCCTAATTTAGCAGTGTAAGACTAGAGGGAAGGCAGCTAGTCATCACCACCCACCGCCAACTATTGGGCTACTCTTTTACCAACGAATAGTGGGATTGAACGTCACATTATAACGCCCCCACGGCTGAAAGGGCAGCATGTTTGGTGTGACGGAGATTCGAACCCGCGACCCTCAGATTGGGAGTCGAGTGCCTTAACCACCTGGCCATGCTGGGGCCTCTCTGGGAATGCAGATGTTAAAAGAGGAGCACAAGTATGATGGCGTACCCTGGGCGCTAAAAGAGAAGTACAAATATGATGGCGTACCCTGGACGCTAAAAAGAGGAGCACAAGTATGATGGCGTACCCTGGGCGCTAAAAGAGGAGTACAAGTATGATGGCGTACCCTGGGCGCTAAAAGAGGAGTACAAGTATGATGGCGTACCCTGGGCGCAAAAAAGAGGAGCACAAGTATGATGGCGTAC
>NW_013818750.1:0-469 GCF_000517525.1 Limulus polyphemus
GGCAGAACAGGAGAAAGACCAAGATTTGAAGCCAATGATTGTTTTCCTAAAAGCGAGTGTTGTGCGCCCTACTTGGGAGAAGGTGTCTAGTCTAAGCCCCGTGACAAAGCACTATTGGGCACAATGGGACCAGTTGAAGCTTGAAAATGGTATTCTTGTCCGGAGATGGGAAACTACAGCTGGGAAAGTGATGACTTGGCAAACAGTTATACCGGGGAAGTTACGGGAAGTTGTGTTGCGTCGATCCCATGTTAGTTTCACAGGAGGACATCTCGGAATTAGGAAGACATTGAGTCATCTACGACAAAGATTTTATTGGATAGGTATGAGGCGAGATGTGGAAGAATGGTGCTGGACATGCAGTACATGTAGTGCTAAAAGGGGACCCAAGCATAAGGGATGCCCACCTTATGAACAGTTGCCTGTGAATATGTCAGAGTTTGTGAAAGAGTTATCGGAAAGGATGGAT
>NW_013818751.1:0-469 GCF_000517525.1 Limulus polyphemus
TAGAAGATATAGACGGACAATTGAGTCAAGCGCGGTAGTAATAAAAGTGCGTGAATCGTTCGTTGTAAATTATAGCGCATGTTTAAGTTAAGGTGACTGTGGAAATTAAGTGTATTGCAAAGTTGAATTGAGAAAGAATAAACTAGTTTTATTTGAGAAAGGACTTGTATTGCTGAAGTTCTTCGGAAAAAATGTTTACGAGTAATTAACAAACGACCAGAGACGTAACAATATTTAAAGGACAACAAGGGACTTTTGATCCATTAACTTAAACCAAACATAAGGCCCGACTTTGAGTTTTTTTATAACTCAAATACTTACCAAGCTTTCTCTTCAACTAACTACATCCGAAGACAACCCGTTCCAGAGGCTAATCACCCTGTTAGAAAAATAGCTGTCTTAGCTGAAGATGTCTTCTCTGCCAAAAATTGTCGTCTGGTGTTGCCGCACTCGCTATTAAATATGGGGG
>NW_013818752.1:0-465 GCF_000517525.1 Limulus polyphemus
AGGACACAGTATTGATAAATCCTGTATCTTCTTATTGACAGGACACAGTATTGTTAAATCTTGTGTCTTCTTATTGACAGTACACAGTATTGATAAATCCTGTATATTCTTATTGACAGGACACATTATTGTTAAATATTGTGTCTTCTTTTTGACAGTACACAGTATTGATAAATTCTGTATCTTCTTATTGACAGGACACAGTATTGATTAATCCTGTATCTTCTTATTGACGGGACACAGTTTTGTTAAATCTTGTGTCTTCTTATTGACAGTACACAGTATTGATAAATCCTTTATATTCTTATTGACAGGACACATTATTGTTAAATCTTGTGTCTTCTTATTGACAGTACACAGTATTGATTAATACTGTATCTTCTTATTGACAGGACACAGTATTGTTAAATCTTGTGTCTTTTATTGACAGTACACAGTACTGCTAAATCCTTTATTCTTCTTATT
>NW_013818753.1:0-469 GCF_000517525.1 Limulus polyphemus
CTATGCATATTGGCAACAGTTTCGACAAATTAAGACAATTATGTCTAATTGAGGAATTTAAACGTTGTGCACGTGATGACCTAAAAACTTACTTAGATGAAAAGAAAGTTGAAACACTACAGGAAGCAGCCGCTCTTTCAGTTGACTACACTTTAACACATAAAAACCACTTTTCATAAAAATAAATTCCTAGCATCTCAACAAAAACCTGTATCTGTTCAATCCACTAAAGTTGAGGATTCTTCTAAATAATCCAGCTCCTCTAGTTCGAAATCTTCTGACAGTCTGGATGAAACTTCTTTAAAACAGTTAAGGCCTGTTTGCCATTTTTGTACATGCTATGTCTGATTGTTGGTGTTTGATAAAGAAAAGAGAAAAGGAGGCAACACCCAACTGATATAAAGGCTGATATAGTCAGGGATGAATTTGGACCTTTGTGTCTGTTCGTTTCGTGTCTTTGAGAAATGAC
>NW_013818754.1:0-467 GCF_000517525.1 Limulus polyphemus
ATTTTATTAACTTAAAACACTGTACCGAACCAGTTTCATGTGGTAGATTTACGATAATTTTACTTGCTTACAAACTGTACTAAAACAGTTTCAAGTGGTAGATTTATAATTTTTTACTTGCTTACAAACTCTACTAAAACAACTTCAAGTGATAGATGTGTGATAATTTTACTTACTTACAAACTGTACTAAAACAGTTTCAAGTGGTAGATTTATGATAATTGAACTTGGTTCTAGCTCTACTGTAACAGCTTCAAGTGGTAGATTTATGATAATTTTTTTTCTTAAAAATCTACTAAAAAACTTTCAAGTGGTAGATTTTTGATAATTGTACTTGCTTACAAACTGTACTAAAACAGTTTCAATTGGTTGATATATGATAATTTTATTTGCTTACAAACTGTACTAAAACAGTTTCTAGTGGTAGATATATGATAATATTACTTGCTTACAAACTCTACTAATAG
>NW_013818755.1:0-498 GCF_000517525.1 Limulus polyphemus
TAAAGGAGTTGATGATGGTGAAGTGGAACCAGGTATAGATATTAAAGCAGAGCAGGAGAAAGATCAAGATTTGAAGCCAATACATGATTTTCTACAAGCAAGGGTTTTGCGCCCTGCTTGGGAGAAGGTGTCTAGCTTAAGCCCTGTGATATAGAACTATTGGGCACAATGGGACCAGTTGAAGTTGAAGATGGTAGTCTTGTCCGGAGATGGGAGACTGCAGATTGGAAAATGACGACCTGGCAACCATTATAAAAGAATACCGAAGTCTAGTAACCTCCCGAGGATTCACGAAGCTTCGAGAATATGACGTGTTACTAGCGTCACGTGACCTCGATGACGCAACAATACTGATATAACTTAGATGTTTAAAACATTCCTTACAATACTGATTTTGTTTGGATGTTTAACACATTCGTTACAATACTGATATAGTTTATATGTTTAACACATTCTTTACAATACTGATTATAGTTTAGATGTTTAAAACATTCCCTA
>NW_013818756.1:0-1144 GCF_000517525.1 Limulus polyphemus
TTTACATACATTGATGAAAGCATATCTATTCAGAGTCTTGTATTAGATTGATAAACACATTATTTTAGAAAACTGAATAATCAGTTCTAGTACTTTAACTGAATGGAAAGTATACAATAATTTTACTCTAACTGATGTCCCATCAAATATCGGGAATACACATTTAGTGTTTTGTATATAAGGTGAAAGAACTGTGTTTACTGATTTTTATATTATGTGACATACAAAAGTTCTAGTTAATGTGTGACGAACATTACATTTATGTAGAAACATACCATTATGTAGAGTTTGAACCATTTAATTTCAATATTAAGTATATTGTAAATACAAAATTAGTGACAATGTATTATAATAGACTTGGTAAACTCAGAACTGACCTTTGTAATATAGCTAGCTGTCAATGACCTTGACTTGTTATTCAACCTGCTCTATTGCTAGGTAATATTTGAAAACAACATATTTCATCTAGTATATAGGAACACTGAAGTTTGGGTACTACCATAACGGGGTTTCAGAATATATGTTTAAATCTGAAAATGTATATTTTTTTTAGTCTGAAACATCAATGAACAATTGTAACATGAGGTTGGAAGCTTGGTATTATTTGAAATAAAAATTAGACTGAACTTATCAACACTACCCAGAAACAACTAACTCTGTTACCATTGATTATATAATAAAATTTCATACATTTCACATGACTCACTGATTAACCAATCACCTCGTTAAGTATTGTAAATTAGCAGCACTCACCATTTTCTATAAAACATTCACTTGAAGTACAAAACTTACTTTACAAATAGAATTAATAAAACTTTGTTGTTTTAGAGTACAGCTTTTAATAAACGAACTCTATTTTACAATAGACGTTGAGAGATAACGTCTGTTTACCTGAACATATATGATACAATCTACGTTCAAGTCTGTTGAAAATCTATATATTTATCACAAAAAGTAATATCTTTGAAAGGTGGGTAACACTCCTCCTGCACACACATATATATTACTAGTATGAAAGATCGATCCAATTCTACTTTTAATATTTATGATTTCTAATTAGACCTAAAAACTATGTCAACACTTTATTATATTTAGTCGTAACAAAATGGTTAGCTTAATGATTTTCGGGCAGAAATTAAAAGAT
>NW_013818757.1:0-469 GCF_000517525.1 Limulus polyphemus
TTTTGTTGCTCTACGTCTCTCTTGAATAAAACTAATAAATTACATTGTAGTGAATATGAATTATTTCATAGTGTAGAGCCTGACTGAAAGATGTTCCTAAGTTTGTTGCTCTACGTCTCCCATGGCTAAAGACACTAAAACGCTAAGAAATTACGTTGTAGTGAATATGAATTATTTCATAGTGTACAGCGTGACGGAAAGATGTTCATCGGTTTTGTTGCTCTTCGTCTCCCGTGGCTTAAGACATTAAAAACCCTAATGAATTACGTTGTAGTGAATATGAAATATTTCATAGTGAACAGCGCGACTGTAAGATGTTCCTAGGTTTGTTGCTCTACATCTCTCTTGAATAAAACTAATAAATTACTTTGTAGTGAATATGAATTATTTCATAGTGTAGAGCCTGACTGAAAGATGTTCCTAAGTTTGTTGCTCTACGTCTCTCGTGGCTTAAGACATTAAAAACCCG
>NW_013818758.1:0-468 GCF_000517525.1 Limulus polyphemus
AAGAAGTTTGGAGCTAACGCTCTTCGTCAGATCATACAGTTTACAATTATTGTTAGCTCTACGATCTGACGATAAGCGTTATGTTCAGACGTTTTATACCTAAGGATTAGTCTGTCCGCCGGATTGAATCGAACTCTAGATTATAACACCAATCCGTAAACGTAATACTTTATTAATTTGTCATATTTTGGCTTTGAACTATAAAATTAGCTTATATATCATCATCGCTTATTGATTATTAACACATGCTGAGAAGATTTAATTACTTAAGAACAAATTGTTTTATTTCATTAACGTATATTGATGAAATCTGTCGTTCAGTACTTACAAAGAGTACAAGACATTATAAGAAAATGTTACATTTAGCGCATGGCATAATAGGACATCATCGTAAATTCTGTTTGGACAAACTAACCATTTTATCAAGAGTAAGAATTTCGATACTATGTTCTGTTACCTAACTTGTAT
>NW_013818759.1:0-652 GCF_000517525.1 Limulus polyphemus
GTTGAAGAGTGTCTGTGGTACACAGAATACCATTAAATCTACGTGGGTTGAAGAGTGTCTGTGGTACACAGAATACTATTAAGTCTACTTGGGTTGAAGAGTGTCTGTGGTACACAGAATACCATTAAGTCTATGTGGGTTGAAGAGTGTTTGTGGTACATAGAATACCATTAAATCTACTTGGGTTGAAAAGTGTCTGTGGTACACAGAATACTATTAAATCTATGTGGGTTGAAGAGTTCGTCTACTACATAACTCATTTTTCTAGCAATATTGGTTTGCAGAGTGTTTGCTGGGCACAACCCATTAATCTACCCCGATATGTTGTAGAGTTAGTCTAGGTGTACCAGCCCACCTAGATGGTTTGAAGGTTACTCTATGTATATCAACCAGTATTCTACCCTGGTAGTTTGAAGGTTATTCTAGGTATATCAGCCAGTATTCTACCCTAGTAGTTTGAAGGTTACTCTAGGTATATCAGCCAGTATTCTACCCTAGTAGTTTGAAGGTTACTCTAGGTATATCAGCCAGTATTCTACCCTGGTGGTTTGAAGGTTATTCTAGGTATATCAACTAGTATTCTACCCTAGTAGTTTGAAGGTTACTCTAGGTATATCAACCAGTATTCTACCCTGGTAGTTTGAAGGTTATT
>NW_013818760.1:0-493 GCF_000517525.1 Limulus polyphemus
GGGACAGTTAGCGCAGATAGCCCTCGTGTAGCTTTGCGCGAAATCCATAACAAACAAACAATTCATGTATAAAGAGACATTGTTAGCGATAAGTAGTAATAAGATAGTTTGGAAGTAATGTAAAAGTGAACTTTATGAGTTTATTTTTTTATCGTTTATATTTTTCACTGCAGGAGCTGAAAGAAGCTTTTGAACCATACAGTTTGCTGCTTACTGCTGCTGTTCCAATCCACCAATGTCGAGTGTGGGATGGCTACGACGTTCCACAACTTGCGAGGTAATAAAAATCAATAATGACCAATATATATATATATATATATATATATATAATTTTAAAAAAGGCATTAGAGAAAAAATAAATAAACGATCGTACGATCCCTTCTCCCGTTTATTTTTCTTTTAAATTTTGGTCGTAATTCATTTCTGCGCTGTTTAAAGTTGCTTACAATTTACAGAAAAATGCCGTTTCTAGGAATCCCTGGTATCTATGTAA
>NW_013818761.1:0-465 GCF_000517525.1 Limulus polyphemus
AAAGTACAATAAAAATCTAGTAAAAGTAAAACAAAAAATCCGTTTTCAAAAGTCAATAAAATCTGGTGGAAAACGGACTAAAATTACCCTTATAAATCTACAACAAAATCTAGTGGAAAGAGGACTAAAAGATCGTTATAACAGTCGACAAAATATAGTGGTAGAAGGACAAAAAGACCGTTATTAAATTTTACAAAATCTTGAGAAGTCAGACTAAAAATATCGTTATCAATATCGACAAAATCTAGTTAAAAAAGATTAAAAAGACCATTATAAAAGTTATTAAATATAGTATAAGAAAGTCTCAAATGACCATTATCAAAGTCAAAAACATCTAGTCTATGAACCCCTAAAAAGACAGTTATGAACGTCGAGAAAATCTAGTAGAAGAAAAACTAAAAACCCGTTATCAAGGTCAAAAAATCAAGTGGAAAAAGGGCTAAAAATACCGTTATCAGAGTCGAA
>NW_013818762.1:0-469 GCF_000517525.1 Limulus polyphemus
GGAGGCATATGCAGTACCAAATCAGGAAGCTACAACTGTAGCTTCAGCTATTAGTGATTTCTTCTTCAGGTTTGGTATGCCATACGAACTGCATTCAGATCAAGGCTGTAACTTTGAATCAGCTGTGTTCCATGAATGCTGCAAGTTGCTTGGCATACAAAAGACCAGGACAATGCCACTTCACCCACAGTCCGATGGGATGGTAGAAAAGTACAACTGGACGCTGGGACAGGAATTGGCAAAGTTTTGTAATAGCCACCAAGATGACTGGGATGTCTTACTTCCTCCACTGTTGAGGGCCTATAGAATAGCAGAGCATGAAGCCACTGGATACACTCCAGCAATGTTGATGTTTGGTCGGGAACTTCGGTTGTTAGTGGACCTTATAACAGGATGCCCACCTTATAAAGAGTTGCCTGAAAATGTGTCAGAGTTTGTGAAAGTGTTATCGGAAAGGATGGATGATATT
>NW_013818763.1:0-469 GCF_000517525.1 Limulus polyphemus
AATTCACAGTATCGTTAAATCTTGTGTCTTCTTATCGACAGTACACAGTCTTGTTAAATCTTGTGTCTTCTTATTGACAGTACACATTATTGTTGAATCTTGTGTCTTGTTATTGATAGTACACAGTATCGTTAAATTTTATGGCTTGTTATTGATATTACACAATATCGTTACATCGTTACATTGTTAAATCTTGTGTCTTCTTATACCAAGTACACAGTATCGTTAAATCTAGTGGCTTGTTATTGATAGTACAAAGTATCGTTAAATCTTGTGTCTTCTTGTGATAGTACATAGGATTTTTAAATCTTATGTCTTCTTATTGACAGTACACATTATTGATAAATATATTGTCTTCTTATGATAGTACACAGTATCATTAAATCTAGTTGCTTGTTAGTGACAGTAAACAGTATTGTTATATCTTTTGTCTTCTTATTGACAGTACACAGTATCGTTAAATCCTCTC
>NW_013818764.1:0-469 GCF_000517525.1 Limulus polyphemus
TAACAAACTCGACAGCTTAAATTGCTTTAACTGTAGCAAGACTAGGAATATTGCGAAAAGCTGTTATCAGAAAAAATTAGCATATAGAATGTTTTAATTGTGGAATGAAAGGTGACATGACTATAAGTTACAGATGCCCACCAAAGCTAGAAAATGGAAAATTCCAAAAGGCTCGAACTTTTAAAGGAAAGTTCTGAGAAATAAAACAAGTAGATCGCTTACTGGAGAATCTAAAAACGAAATTAGAAGTGGTTCCACTAGTTTAGAATAAAAGACTGACCATTAATAGTGTCAACAAAGTTACATTCATAGTAGAACTAGAGGCTTTAAAATGTCAGCTATTAGCTCACACAGGCACTCGATCATCTCTGCTATTTGCAGAATTAGTGTGTACAAATCCGACATTATTAAATACTGTATAGAAAGAAGTTTCAAATAGTACTTTAATTAACTTCTATAAAAGGATATC
>NW_013818765.1:0-736 GCF_000517525.1 Limulus polyphemus
GAATTGCACTCAGCATCCTCTTCAGCCAGGCTTTTGTATGTGTGAAACTCAGTTTGTTTACATATTCTGATATGGTTGATTTCCTGGTGATATAAGGCATTTTCACCAATAACTTACATCTTCTAGTTTTCAGCTTTTATTTTTTCCCATCGTTATTCTGTTTAGCAAGATTGTGAGGACAAATGTTTTTGTTTTAGACTCTCCAGATCTGGCTTCAGCTTCAGTAGACTGAATACATAGGAAACCTTTTGCATTTGATCATGGTGTCCTTGATCAGTGTCCTCAGCCTGACAGTGTTTCAGTTTTGGTGTGCTTCAGAAACTCATGTTTTGTATAAGTGAGAGGGCTTCGTCTGTATATCTACTTTTCAGATCTATAGTTAGCTATTCTTTCCTTTGTTTTTTTCTTTTCCCAAATGACTGTGTATTTCCTACATGAACAAATAGTCTGTTCCACAGCACTAGTTTCATATACTTGGACCTAAACAACAGTATAATATATAATTCTACATATTAATTTTGACTTTTCTCTGTGTTAAAATACTCTTACTTGGAAGCTTTCAGCCCTCTTACAGGAAACTTCATTGGGTAACAGTGTACTGAGCATTGAAAATTTGTTTAACTGTGGAAAACTGCTTTAAGGTAGGTATCTAGGCAACAATTATAACAATGACTGATATCTGGTATTACAATTTTTAAACAAAAGTTCACAAATGAAAGTATTTTAATGTAGAGAT
>NW_013818766.1:0-469 GCF_000517525.1 Limulus polyphemus
ACATAGTCTTGGTGGTGTCAATAGTCTCTATTACATAGTCTTGGTGGTGTCAATAGTCTTTATTACATAGTCTTGGGGGTGTAAATAGTCTCTATTACATAGTCTTGATGGTGTCAATAGTCTCTATCACATAGTCTTGGTGGTATCAGTAGTCTTTATTACATAGTCTTGGTGGTATCGGTAGTCTATATTCCAGTCTTGCTGGTATCAGTAGTCTGTATTTCACAGTCATTTTGGTGTCAGTAGTCTGTACTTTGTAGTCTTGGTGGTATCAGTATCCTGTATTTCACAGTCTCCATAGTCTGTATTCCATATAGTTCAATGTTAATTCTAGGTTCTTCTGTGCCAAAGTATTTTATTCATTCTTACCAGCTCTGTCCTTCACATATCGTTATTTTAAATGACGTGAGTTTGACTCTACACTCACTCTACACAATATCGTTATTTTAAATGACGTGAGTTGGACTCT
>NW_013818767.1:0-523 GCF_000517525.1 Limulus polyphemus
TTTTATGTTGTATTACATTAGATAAACAACAAAAATGACTCAAACAAACAGCTTAGCAACGTGTTGCACATTTAGTTGATTTATACAGTCTTTATCATTTATTATGATGTATTAGATCACATTTTCCTTATTGCCCTTCATATTATCTGTTAGACTACAAATCAACAAGTATAATGTCGCATGGCAACGTAACACACAATGACTTACTACATAATATTATAATTTTGTTCAGGAGTTTATAACGGCAGATGTCTGCCAACATTAACCGCAAAATATAACCTAATGGCTTCATAAAAAAAAATTCGTTTATCAGACATTTAAATCATAAACGAGAATTAAGACTGGCCATTAATGTCCCAAAAATGATATTTCATATTATCATGTATCATAGACATGTCTCTAGTGAAATTTGTTCAATCTTTTCCACATAATTTCATTTCAGCTAATTAGATCAAACTCTTATTACAAGACCAATCAACTAATCTGCTGCTACACAGATATTATGGAATGTCGTTTCAGTTGA
>NW_013818768.1:0-507 GCF_000517525.1 Limulus polyphemus
CACGAATGGATTGAAATATTTAATTAAATTATCTCAAAATAAACCTTCATTTCGGTGTAATATTGAAATTAGCTTGAATTATTCATAACCTCTGAATAGTGGTTGACCCAACTGGTCACGGGTGGTCTAGTATAATATAGTTATTAAGTATCAAGAATCAAAAATATACAACTACTGAACAACATCTAGCTGTGTTCATTAACTAAATCCAACTAGTGTTATAAGCATTATTTTAAGCACACATTTCTGGAGGGAAGTGCAGATTATTAGAATATAATCAATTGGTTTGGCTTGTGTTACTTTTAGTTTTTGGAAGTCATTTCAAGACGGTCTCAGTGTCATATGGCCAGAGTTTTCCAAACGAAATCATTTCACGACGTTCTATGTTCTATATAACGAGAGTTTTCCAAACCGATTGAAATCTATGTAAATGTCTAACTGCTAGTTGTTGAGCATACGAAGAATAACACACTTTGTAACAATCATATCATGGAAGATAAGAGTTGT
>NW_013818769.1:0-469 GCF_000517525.1 Limulus polyphemus
CTGTTCTCTTCGATATTCAACACCGATTGGCCCACTTTTCTCTATCTTCTATTTCCATCCAGTTTTTCTGGATCCCTGGCCACGTCGGTATTCACGGGAACGAGCTCGCTGACACCGCAGCTAAGTCCGCCTGCTCTGGTGCCATCACGGCCGTACCTGTCCCATACAGGACTACGGTCCTGTCTTCAAGGCGCGGCTTCGTGCCATTTGGCAGTCGACTTGGAGTGAGCAACGCCATAACAAGCTTCTCCAGATCAAACCTTCTGTTGGTCTTTGGCCGTCTTGCTTTCGTAAGGATCGGAAGGAGGAAGTAGTCCTGGCAAGGCTACGCATTGGTCATAGTTTTTTTAACCCATCGTTTTCTTTTATCAGATATTGACCCACCGATGTGTAGCCATTGTGACACTCAAGTCACAATAGCCCGCATTTTACTGTCGTGCCGTCGTCACGACCGTGAGCGGCGGCACCA
>NW_013818770.1:0-469 GCF_000517525.1 Limulus polyphemus
TGTAAAGTTAGTGGTCTCTACCTTAGCAGTTTTAACTTTAACAAAACTTGTATTATCAACCTACTAATGTAAAGTTAGTGGTCTCTACCTTAGTAGTTTTAACTGTAACAAAACTTGTATTATCAACCTGCTCATGTAAAGTTAGCAGTCTCTACCTTAGTAGTTTTAACTTTAACAAAACTTGTATTATCAACCTACTAATGTAAAGTTAGTGGTCTCTACCTTAGTAGTTTTAACTGTAACAAAACTTGTATTATCAACCTACTAATGTAAAGTTAGCAGTCTCTACCTTAGCAGTTTTAACTGTAACAGAACTTGTATTATCAACCTACTAATGTAAAGTTAGTAGTCTCTACCTTAGCAGTTTTAACTGTAACAAAACTTGCATTACCAACCTACTCATGTAAAGTTAGCGGTCTCTACCTTAGCAGTTTTAACTGTAACAAAACTTGCATTATCAACCTACTCA
>NW_013818771.1:0-774 GCF_000517525.1 Limulus polyphemus
CCAGTTTTAAATTTTATCAGTTTTTCTATTACTATGAGAAGCCAGTTTTCAATATTATTAGTTTCTCTATTACTATAAGAAGCCAGTTTTCAATTTTATTAGTTTCTTTATTACTATAAGAAGCCAGTTTTCAATTTTATTAGTTTCTCTATTACTATAAGAAGCCAGTTTTCAATTTTATCAGTTTCTCTATTACTATAAGAAGCCAGTTTTCAATTTTATCAGTTTTTCTATTACTATAAGAAGCCAGTTTTAAATTTTATCAGTTTTTCTATTACTATGAGAAGCCAGTTTTCAATTTTATCAGTTTCTCTATTACTATGATAATCCAGTTTTCAATTTCATCAGTTTCTCTATTACTATAAGAAGCCAGTTTTCAATTTCCTCAGAAATAAAACAAAGGAAAAACACAACTCTAAATTTAATCAACAAAAACAAACGTTTATGAGTACGGTATACGGTGTTACCAAATGTATCAAAAAGTTATTTACTAATGTAAGTCAATGGAAAGTATTTGAGGAAAGTAATAATTTTCCTCTGGAAGCGTCAGAAACCTAATGAGGACCAAGAAACAATTGGATTTGAACCATTAATTGTCGTCAGTCATAAAATTTCATTCACTGCATAACGTTTTGTTCGACTGGTAGATGGGTTCGAACTCGTTATGCATGTAGATTGGTTTCTATTTCATTCACCTGATATTGAACAAAAAAAAGTGAAATATGATTTAAGAAGGGGGGTGGAAACGCAGCAGTGGAAGCTTCGTTATATATG
>NW_013818772.1:0-470 GCF_000517525.1 Limulus polyphemus
GTGGGTGTAGGTTGTACGACCTAGGGGTACTGAAATCACTGGATCGTGGGTGTAGGTTGTACGACCTAGGGTACTGAAATCACTGGACCATGAGTGTAGGCTGTACAGAAGATGTAGCAAGAGTTCGGAGTTCTTAAAAATCCACCAACGAATCAGTACGAGGTCAAAACGGCTAAATTCAACAGTCTTACAATTATAATTATTCTGACACTCTTGGTTCTTTCACAAGATCACTCGACACATCCAGGTTTAAGCCTATTCTCGATTTAAGCGAGTGGGATGGAAGACAGTGTTTCTCTGTGACAGCCGCGTCATTTGGTTCAACGTGAAGCAATTACATGTGATCTTCCGACAATTGTTATTAGCGTAAATAATTTTCTTTGTAACTCTGAGCTCGAAATGAAATATTACATCGTTTCTTAGAATCAAGACGTTTGCGTGTGTGCGTGTGTGTGTGGTCCATATTAATC
>NW_013818773.1:0-469 GCF_000517525.1 Limulus polyphemus
CTTGCTGTAATGAGAGGAATGTGACCAGGACTAATCTTTTAAGTGCTGTAAAGTACTTTTCTTTGTAATTTATGGTGACTGTATCGTTTGGTAATCTCTTCTAACAGGATGTATCAAGTAACAAGGGGGTCAGGCTCAGACGTTATTTATTGAAACCACCTGTACTATAAACTGTTACATACATTTGTTAGTAGTGGCAATTAGTTTTGTCTCTATTCTGAAACAACATACACGACATATGTTGAAATAAACTTGTTTGAAAGTTCAAAGAAATGATATTCAAGTACCGAAAAGCTTTCTTACTATCATATCTACAGTAACGTTCAAATGCGCACGTGCTCGCGCTCGATTGAACGAGAGTGACCACCAAAAAGGGTGAGATAGTTTACAGACAACGTACAAAGTTCACGCTGCTGACCCCACGGTTTATTCGGCACAATAAACACAAAAGTACGACTGCAATGAAACA
>NW_013818774.1:0-467 GCF_000517525.1 Limulus polyphemus
GACATTGGCTATGAGAATGTTGTATCTATTTAGTCAAGCTGGCCACTGATATTGGTTATGAGAATGTTGTATCTATCTAGTCAAGCTGGCCACTGACATTGGTTATGAGAATGTTATATCTATCTAGTCAAGCTGGCCACTGACATTGGCTATGAGAATGTTGTATCTATTTAGTCAAGCTGGCCACTGATATTGGCTATGAGAATGTTGTATCTATCTAGTCAAGCAGGCCACTAAATATTAGCTATGAGAATGTTGTATCTATCTAGTCAAGCTGGCCACTGATATTGGCTATGAGAATGTTGTATCTATTAGTCAAGCAGGCCACTAAATATTAGCTATGAGAATGTTGTATCTATCTAGTCAAGCAGGCCACTGATATTGGCTATGAGAATGTTGTATCTATCTAGTCAAGCAGGCCACTGATATTAGCTATGAGAATGTTGTATCTATCTAGTCAAGCTGGC
>NW_013818775.1:0-541 GCF_000517525.1 Limulus polyphemus
TCTATGGAGAAAGTTTATGCTTTAGACGTTCGAGCATTCCGTCGGACAGTCACCGTCCTTTTCGCCACTAGAACTGGTCACTTCTCAATACAATATATAAGTCGGAAAACATTAACGTTTGACAAGTTTAGTCTTTCTAACCCTAATCTAAACTTGTTCAACATACACAAGATTTGTCTAGTTAATTTGTTGACAATAAATTTTTTGTTCATAAGCCCATGACTGAGTACATTATCACAAAACAATATCAAGGTTTCTCTAGATGTTATCATAAATCAACTTTACTGTACTACTCAACTTAAACATGGGCTAAGAAGACAAATTATTAAAACTAGAGATATAAATGTTCATTTGAGTGGATTTCGGAGGATATGACTAGCATTTGGTATCAACGGGAATCTTGTGGTTTAAGTAACTTTAGTTAAGTTACTCATGAATTCAGCTCTTGATTTGTAGGTGTAAAGAACACAGGATAGATATATCAAAATCTGCTTAACTTACGGGAAGTGTTTGATAAAAACGAGATTCTTGTGGTTCTATT
>NW_013818776.1:0-469 GCF_000517525.1 Limulus polyphemus
AAACATTATAAATATGATTTACAATAAATCAAGACCTACTACAGCAAATTATGAGGATACAGAATATTTTATAAAATAAAGTGTAAAAAAAGTAATTTCTGTATCTTTAGCAGAATCTATTATACATTATGGATTGACAATATATGATTCAACAAGTAACATTCACTTAAAAAAATTCCAAAAAGAATGTTTAAGATGATAATCTTAAATAAAAATGACAAACTTAATGCAAATGTTACATTAACAAATGAAATTTTAAGAAATCAGTTATTTTATGTAAATGCACTTTATAAATTGAAAATAATTTTGAATTCCTATTAAGAAAATAAGTATAAAATACCATATATAATGAACCAACTCATCAGAGAGTTATGGAATATAAATACAACTGCAGAGTTAAAATAAAATTAAAAGATTGGTTATTAACTGATGTTCATAAACAAATTGATTAATATTCATTGAAAGGTAC
>NW_013818777.1:0-1658 GCF_000517525.1 Limulus polyphemus
CTAGAATTACACCTAGGTGTTCATGGAGTAGTTGTACCAAATAACACTAAGGATGAGTATAGTGGTTATATATTCGGTAACTAGCGCTACTCCTAGGTGTTCGTGGAGTTTTGTACCAAATAACGCTAAAGATGAGTATGGGGTTACACATTCAGTAACTAGATTTACACCTAGGTGTTCATAGAGTAGTTGTTCCAAGTAAATACTCATCTTTAGCTTACCGAAATTATAACCACCCTAGAGTTACACCTAGGTGTTCGAGGAGTTGTTGTACCAAATAACAGCCTTACTTGGTACAACTACTCCATAATCAACTAGGTGTAACTCTAGTTACCGAATCTATAACCATCATACTCATATTTAGCATTACTTGGTACAACAACTCCACGAACACCTAGGTGTAACTCTAGTTACAGAATTTATAACCACCATACTCATCTTTGGCCTTACTTCGTACAACTACTACATGAACACCTAGGTGTAACTATAATAACCGAATTTATAACCACCACACTCATCTTTAGCCTTACTTGGTACAATTACTCCACGAAACACCTAGGTGTAACTATAGTTACCTAATTTATTACCACCAACCTCATCTTTGTAACTATAGTTACCGAACTTATATCCAACATACTCATCTTTAGCCTTATTTGGTACAACTACTCCATGAACACCAAGGTGTAATTCTAGTTACAGAATTAATAACCACCATACTCATGATTAGCCTTACTTGGTACAACTACTCCATGAACACCAAGGTGTAACTCTAGTTACCGAATTTATAACCACCATACTCATCTTTAGCCTTACTTGGTACAACTACTCCATGAACACTTATGTGTAACTCTAGTTACAGAATTTATAACCACCATACTCATCTTTAGCATTACTTGGTACAACAACTCCACGAACACCTAGGTGTAACTCTAGTTACAGAATTTATAACCACCATACTCATCTTTGGCCTTACTTCGTACAACTACTACATGAACACCTAGGTGTAACTATAGTTACCGAATTTATAACATCCATACTCATCTTTAGCCTTACTTGGTACAACTACTCCATTCACATTACTCATCTTTAGTATTACTTGGTACAACTACTCCATAACCACCTAGGTGTAACTATAGTTACCTAATTTATAACCACCATACTCATCTTTAGCATTATTTGGTACAACAACTCCATGAACACCTAGGTGTAACTTTAGTTACCGAATTTATAATCACCATAGTCATCTTTCGTGTTATTTGGTACAACAACTCCACGAATACCTAGGTGTAACTGTAGCTACCGAATTTATAACCACCATACTCATCTTTAGCCTTACTTGGTACAACTACTTCATAAACACCTAGGAAAGATGAGTATGGATGTTATTAATTCGGTAACTAGAGTTACACCTAGGTTTTCGTGGAGTTGTTGTACCAAATAACGCTAAAGATGAGTATGGTGGTTATAAATTCGGTAACTAGAGTTACACCTAGGTGTTCGTGGAGTTGTTGTACCAAATAACGCTAAAGATGAGTATGGTGGTTATAAATTCGGTAACTATAGTTACACCTACGTGTTCATGGAATAGATGTGCCAAGTAAGGCTAAAAATGAATATGGTGGTTATAGATTCGGTATTTATAGTTACACGTAGGTGTT
>NW_013818778.1:0-469 GCF_000517525.1 Limulus polyphemus
CTCTCAGGTTTACTGTATGTACTGCTAACTTTTTTACTAGAATATTATCCCTCAGGTTTACTGTTTGTACTGCTAACTTTTTATTAGAATATTATCTCTCAGGTTTACTGTTTGTACTGCTAACTTTTATACTAGAATAAACTAATTTTAAGATTCAATTTCCTGACTTGAACATTTTCAGGTTATGCATTAATCTGGCTAAAACGGTTTTAAATTATACATTCTTTTCGTTTATACCGGTTTCAGTTGATGCGTTTCCTCTGGTTTAAACTGTTGATTGAGTCTGATGTTATGACGTTGAAACATTTCATGACAAACTAGAAATATGAAAACATTTGTCATTCTCTAACGAGAAATTTCAGGTATCTTCGGCTTTATATAGGTTACGGAGGACTCAGTTTTCCGACTAGACCATTTTCATGTGATTTAAACCGGTTACATGTTACACAATAATCTGGTTTCAGATTAC
>NW_013818779.1:0-1017 GCF_000517525.1 Limulus polyphemus
TGAAGTTAAGGTGGTCTAATTAAAAGTTCCTTAAAATCAGGATAAATTTCTAGGGTTTTGTTTCAAGTGTTAAAATCATTACAGACTCCACAGTACTTTAATTTAGTAACTTTTGCAATCGTGTGAGTGGAAAATGGAACGGCACCTTTCCAGGGTTGGGATCACAGGATCCTACTGAGTAAAAGTTTTCTGTGGGGGGAAAGGGGAAAGGCCTCGAAAATAATATTTCCCGATCGTATCCGGTGGACGCTGAAATGAAAAGAAAATGTAAAGGTTAGTATAGATTAGTTATAATAGATCATTTAAAAAAAAAGGCTTGGCTGGTGGGAAGGCGATGGTAAGGTTGGAAACGTCTGGTGGTAGTCTTCTTCGAAGACTGGTCTTTCTACGTCGGAATAAAAATGTTGAGAACACGGACCTGGTACTGGAAGCTTTCGTCGAACGCGGAATCGGTCCTGTAATCGTAGGGCGAATGAGACTGTCTGGATGATGAGCGAAGGAATCTGCGAAAGTTGTCGACAGGCTATTCTTCTGTCTGGGTTCTCCAGGCTTTCTTGGAGATGCGTGTCTGGGTTTCGCGGTCTTCGTTTAGAAGAAGTCAGTCGATGTTGAAGAACCTGATATACAAAATGCGTCAAGCAAAAAGCGTAAAACTACTGACCAGGATTGTAACAGCTTCCAAATCCACAGCTGCACATATTCTCACTCATGGTGTTTTCTGCTTGTTTTTCCACTTTAGAGCAGAAACACCCGCCGCTGCCATTCAAGCCAATCTTGCAATAAGCACCCAGAACCAGAAGCATATTCCAAAGACACGTTCACACAGACCACAGAAGTTGAAAAGCTACCTCAGCCAATACAAAAATTCACCCAGGTTCTACCTGCAAAGAAGGATACAATGAAAACTCAATCCACGGTAAATGATTTGACTCAAGATAAAACAATAACCTGGATGTGATTATATTTTCCAATCATTTTCCTGTACAGTTGACTAGACTTATTGGCCTGTAATTTGTT
>NW_013818780.1:0-793 GCF_000517525.1 Limulus polyphemus
CACAAGATTTAACAATACTGTGTACTGTCAATAAGAAGACACAAGATTTTACAATACTTTGTACTGTCATTAAGAAGACACAAGAAAAACAATAATGTGTCCTGTCAATAAGAAGATACAGGATTTATCAATACTGTGTTCTGTCAATAAGAAGAAAATCTTGTCTTATTTTTGATAGTACATAGTATTGTTAAATCTTTTGTCTTCTTATTGAGAGTAAACAGTATTGTTAAATCTTGTGTGTTCTTATTGAGAGTACACAGTATTGTTAAATCTTGTCTCTTCTTATTGACAGTACACAGTATCGTTAAATCTTGTGTCTTCTTATTGATAGTACAAACTATTGTTAAATCTTAAGTCTTCTTATTGACAGTACCCAGTATCGTTAAATCTTGTGTCTTCTTATTGACAGTACACAGTATCGTTAAATCTTGTGTCTTCTTATTGATAGTACAAAGTATTGTTAAATCTTAAGACTTCTTATTGACAGTACACAGTATCGTTAAATCTTCTGTCTTCTTATTGACAGTACATAGTATTGTTAAATCTTGTTTTCTTATTGATAGCACATAGTATCGTTAAATCTTGTCTTTTTTATAGTACATAGTATTGTTAGATCTTGTATCTTCTTATTGATAGTACACAGTATTGTTTTATAGGATTTATCAATACTGTGTACTGTCAATAAGAAGACACAAGATTTAACGATTCTGTGTACTGTCAATAAGAAGACACAAGATTTAACAATACTGTGTACTATCAATAAGAAGACACAAGATTTAACGATACTGTG
>NW_013818781.1:0-727 GCF_000517525.1 Limulus polyphemus
CACCTTCCTAACCAATTTAAACTGATCTCCTTAACACCATGTGTAAGTTCACCTTCCTAACCAATTTAAACTGATCTCCTTAACACCATGTGTAAGTTCACCTTCCTAACCAATTTAAACTGATCTCCTTAACACCATGTGTAACTACACCTTCCTAACCAATTTAAACTGATCTCCTTAACACCATGTATAAGTTCACCTTCCTAACCAATTTAAACTGATCTCCTTAACACCTTGTATAAGTTCACCTTCCTAACCAATTTAAACTGATCTCCTTAACACCATGTATAAATTCACCTTCCTAACCAATTTAAACTGATCTCCTTAACACCATGTATAAGTTCACCTTCCTAACCAATTTAAACTGATCTCCTTAACACCATGTGTAAGTTCACCTTCCTAACCAATCTAAACTGATCTCTTTAACACCATGTGTAAGTTCAACTTCCTAACCAATTTAAACTGATCTCCTTAACACCATGTGTAAGTTCACCTTCCTAACCAATTTAAACTGATCTCCTTAACACCATGTGTAAGTTCACCTTCCTAACCAATTTAAACTGATCTCCTTAACACCATGTGTAAGTTCACCTTCCTACGGCAGAGCATTTGTGAGATATGACGTGCTGAACTGAGAACCTTTCTTTAGTGTGGAACCCTGACAACCGTAGCCATTAGGCACCATCAGATTCAGTGTGGAACAACCAAGAACCGTAGCCATTAGGCA
>NW_013818782.1:0-667 GCF_000517525.1 Limulus polyphemus
AGGTTAATACACAGTTACAAGTTATTTACATGAAATATAGAGCGGTATGACTTAGGTTAATACACAGTTACAAGTTATTTACATGAAATACAGAGCGGTTTGACTTAGGTTAATATACAGTTACAAGTTATTTACATGAATTCTAGAGCGGTTTGACTTAGATTAATACACAGTTACAAGTTATTTACATGAATTCTAGAATGGTTTAGGTTTTATGAGGAGTTACAATGTTTTCCAGTGCTTATGAAAGATTTAGTAAGCAGTTATGCTCGAAAAAGTAGTTTTAAGGTTGTGTTTTATGGATATCAAAATACCAACACAACTGTAGAAACAACATAAATATTTTGTTTTTAGATACATAGAAATGTACCAATGTGGTTAGCAAAAGGAGCTTTATGGTTTTGTTTAATAGATGTAAAGATGTCAACACAACCGTAAATGCAGCTATATGGTTGTTTTGTAGATATACCAAAGTACCAATACGACCATAACAGCAGCTATCTAGTTGTTTTATTGATACCAAAGTACCAATACGACCATAACAGCAGCTATATGGTTGTTTTGTAGATATACCAAAGTACCAATACGACCATAACAGCAGCTATCTAGTTGTTTTATTGATACCAAAGTACCAATACGACCATAACTGCCGTGGTATGGTTGTTTT
>NW_013818783.1:0-521 GCF_000517525.1 Limulus polyphemus
GTATCTCGGGGAACCACATGAAGAATTCGCCGTTGGTATTAATTGGAAACATTGGAAAGGACATAAATATTCTCTGAAGAAAAGTGAAATGAAAATACGACCAGTTGGATTTGTTTCAAAGAAAGAACCACACAAATGAAACATAGAAATATAAAGACTGTTTATTATTGAGTAGTGTAGTTATGTTCATTATATCTTTATAGTTATCAATGTCAGAAATCTTTAAAGAAAGATTTATTGTAAATCTTATGAAAATTATAATATTTTTGAAATTCTAAGAAATATTCGTATTTTCTGTTGATCACGTGTTTTTAGTATAGAACTTTTTATATTCTATAAATAATTATTTTTGATACCCACAACTCGTCTGACGAAGTCTTTTCCTCAATTTAAAACGTTGTCAGTTGTACAAACAATGACAAAATCAATACTTCTATAATAATAAACCATTCACGTATTCGTTTTAATATATTTCATGATTTATTGTTTAACATATACACTTATTAAAACCTTCAATATAT
>NW_013818784.1:0-1102 GCF_000517525.1 Limulus polyphemus
TATTTGTTTTAGAGCCACATTTAGATATCTACTACGTCTACTTTAAGATCTATTTGTTTTAGAGCCACATTGAGATATCTACTGTGTCTGCTTTACGATCTATATGTTTTAGAGCCACAATTAGATATGTACTATGTCTACTTCACGATCTATTTGTTTTAGAGCCACATTGAGATATCTACTGTGTCTACTTTACGATCTATTTGTTTTAGCGCGACATTGAGATATCTACAATGTCTACTTTACAACATATTTTTTGGAGCCACATTGAAAGATTTACTGTGTCTACTTTATGATATATTTGTTTTAGAGCCACATTGAGATATCTATAGTGTATACTTTACGATATATTTGTTTTAGAGCCACATTGAGATTTCCGATGTGTATACTTTACGATCTATTTGTTTTAGAACCACATTGAGATATCTACTGTGTCTTCTTTGCGATCTCTTTTTAGAGCCAAATTGAGATATCTACTATGTCTACTTTACGATCTATTTGTTTTAAAGCCACATTGAGATATCTACTATGTCATATCTCAACGTCGATCTAAAACAAATAGATCGTAAAGTAAACACAGTAGATTTCTCAATGTGGTTCTAAAACAAATAAGTCATAAAGTAGACATAGTAGATATCTCAATCTGGCTCTAAAACACATAGATCGTAAAAAAGACACAGTAGATATCTTAATGCGGCTCTTAAACAAAGATATTGTAAAGTAGACAAGTAGATATCTCAATGTGGCTCTAAATCAAATATGTCGTAAAGTAGACACAGTGGATATCTCAATGTGGCTCTAAATCAAATATGTCGTAAAGTAGACACAGTAGACATCTCAATATGGCTCTAAAACAAATATGTAGTAAACTAGATATTTGATAAGTGTAAGAGATGACCAGATATTTAATAAGTGTAACAGATAACCAGACATTTGGTAAGTATAACAGATAACCAGATATTTGGTAAGTGTAAAAGATGACTAGATATTAGATAGATATCTAAATAAAGCCATGAAAAAAATATATTGTAAAGTTAACATTGTAAATTTTCATATGTTATACTTGTCAAATATCTGGTCATCCATTACACTTATCAAATAT
>NW_013818785.1:0-687 GCF_000517525.1 Limulus polyphemus
AGTATGGTGGTTATAAATTCGGTGCCTATAGTTACACCTTGAAATTTATGGAGTAGTTGTGCCAAGTAAGGCTAAAGATGAGTATGGTGGTTACACATCCTGTAACTAGAGTTACTCCTAGTTATTCATGGAGTAGTTGTACCAAGTATGGCTAAAGATGAGTATGGTGGTTACACATCCTGTAACTAGAGTTACTCCTAGTTATTCATGGAGTAGTTGTACCAAGTAAGGCTAAAGAAGAGTATGGTGGTTATAAATTTGGTAACTATGGTTACACCTAGGTGTTCATGTTGTAGTTGTACCAAGTAAGGCTAAAGATGAGTATGTTGGATATAAATTAATTAACTATAGTTACACCTAGGTATTTATGGAGTAGTTGTACCAAGTAAGGCTAAACATGAGTATGGTGGTTATAAATTCGGTAACTATAGTTACACCTTGGTATTTATAGAGTAGTTATACCAAGTAATGCTAAAATGAGTATGGTGGTTATAAATTCTATAACTAGAGTTACACCTATGTGTTTAGGGAGTAATTGTACTAAGTAAGGCTAAAGATGAATATGGTGGTTATAAATTCTGTAACTTGAGTTACACCTAAGTGTTCATTAAGATTTGTACTAAGTAAGGCTAAAGATGAATATGGTGGTTATATATTCGGTAACTAAATTTACACCTAAAAGTTCAT
>NW_013818786.1:0-474 GCF_000517525.1 Limulus polyphemus
TTAATCTTAAGTCTTCTTATTGACAGAACACAGTATTGTTAAATCTTATGTCTTCTTATTGAAAGTACACAGTATCGTTAAATCTCGTGTCTTCTTATTGACAGTACACAGTATCGTTAAATCTTGTGTCTACTTTATTACAGTTCACAGTATTGTTATATCGTGTCCTCTTATTGACAGTACACAGTTTTGTTAAATCTTGTGTCTTCTTATTGAAAGTACACAGTATCGTTAAATCTTGTGTCTTCTTATTGATAGTACACAGTCTTAATAAATATTGTGTCTTCTTATTGAAAGTACACAGTATCGTTAAATCTTGTGTCTTCTTATTGACAGTACACAGAATCGTTAAATCTTGTGTCTTGTTATTGACAGTACACAGTATTGTTAAATCTTGTGACTTCTTATTGAAAGTACATAGTATCGTTAAATCTTGTGTCTTCTTATTGATAGTACACAGTATCGTTAAATCTT
>NW_013818787.1:0-469 GCF_000517525.1 Limulus polyphemus
GATATAGACACAAGTAAAGAGATTACTGGACACTATTGTCAAGTTAGAACATGGACTAACTAAGATATAGACACAACTATAAGAGATAACTGAACACACACTATTGTCAAGTGAGAACATGGACTAACTAAGATATAGACACAAGTAAAGAGATTACTGGACACTATTGTCAAGTTAGAACATGGACTAACTAAGATATAGACACAACTATAAGAGATAACTGAACACACACTATTGTCAAGTGAGAACATGGACTAACTAAGATATAGACACAAGTAAAGAGATTACTGGACATTATTGTCAAGTTAGAACATGGACTAACTAAGATATAGACACAAGTAAAGAGATTACTGGATATTATTGTCAAGTTAGAACATGGACTAACTAAGATATAGACACAAGTAAAGAGATTACTGGATATTATTGTCAAGTTAGAACATGGACTAACTAAGATATAGACACAAGTTTA
>NW_013818788.1:0-504 GCF_000517525.1 Limulus polyphemus
ACAGTACATAAGTTGTTCCAACACTGATGCCATACCAAAGGCAAATTCTTCAACTTTGAAAACTCATCATCAGGTAAGCAGTGATAAAATTCAACAAGTTTTCCTTCTCTGTGCTTCTCTTTCAACAAGTCATTTGCTTGCAAATCAATGAGCTCCAACTGTACTTCGACTGGCACGTCATCAAGGTTACAATCAAACGGATTCTGGAACAGAAGAATGTCACTCTCAATTCTGTCGAGATCTGAAAATCTCTCCAAAAAATGCTTATTTAAGTCACTAATAATCTTCTTCGGAAACTCGAGGTTGACATCTCCTGCGATTCCAACGCGAAACTCTTTGAAACACTGAAAATGAGAAAAGTTTCCTCCTTCCAGTTGTGCTTCAAACAATGATAGCTTTCTCCGAAATCCTTTGATGATTCTGTACAGATCACAGATAAGGTTATCCTTTCCCTGAATTTTCAAGTTCAATTCATTCATGTGGGATGTGATGTCAACCAAAATG
>NW_013818789.1:0-469 GCF_000517525.1 Limulus polyphemus
AAGTTCTCATCAACTTGGTTGACTCCACCATCGAAGCTGCAAATTGTGTACGTCTTTTGCATCACTGTGCCTTACTTTCTTTTTTCGATATAATGGGCTTAAAGAATAAATTAATAAATATTGACTACACTATTTAGTTGCAACATGCAAATTGTCAGATGAAAGGAAGCATTCTACTTTCCTAACCACAAATTATATTTAAATTATACAATTATAGGTGCAACTCAGGACTAGTTAGGCACATCTGGACCTGGTTTCACTTTAACTGCCATTATTTAGACCACTCATAGTTAATTAATGTGACACAACAGTAAGAAAATCAATGCATGTGAGTGTATAAGCTGGTAAATCACGCTTATGAGCACCATATAAATTACTGGCAGTTACTAAATCACATTTAAAAACTCGATAGGTTTAACTACACGAACACTACAGGAGACAAGTCTAACATTGCTTGAATGAAAATTAC
>NW_013818790.1:0-469 GCF_000517525.1 Limulus polyphemus
GACATCCCAGTCATCTTGGCGGCTATTACAAAACTTTGCCAATTCCTGTCCCAGTGTCCAGTTGTACTTTTCTACCATCCCATCAGACTGTGGGTGAAGTGGCGTTGTCCTGGTCTTTCGGATGCCAAACAACTTGCAGCATTCTTGGAACACAGCTGATTCAAAGTTACGGCCTTGATCTGAATGCAGTTCATATGGCATACCAAATATGAAGAAGAAATCACTAATAGCCGAAACTACAGTTGTATCTTCCTGATTTGGTATCGCATATGCCTCCGGCCACTTGGTGAAATAATCCATCACCACACAAATATACTTGTTTCCAGCACGAGTCTGGGGCAGAGGACCAGCAATGTCGACGGCCACTCTTTCCATTGGTGCACCAACTTCATATAACTTCATTGGAGCACGTCCCTTATGCTTGGGTCCCCTTTTAGCACAACATGTACTGTCACGTTCTACACCATTC
>NW_013818791.1:0-467 GCF_000517525.1 Limulus polyphemus
TAATTTAATTAATTCTTTATTTATTTACTTATTTTTAGCGAAATTGGTTTCTCAGATATCATTGTTGTGATGTGTAAAGTCCCAAACTGTCGTAGTTAACACAAAAAAAACATTATGTGCTACCATCTAGCGACGGTAAGCTAAACTATTATAAAAAATAGAAATAATTCTCCTGAGTAGTGGTTTTCCTTTTTGTTATTTTCTCACAAAAACGCGAGTAATAGGAGAAGATAATAACATTGCTCTTATATACTAATTCGGCGGGCATATCCGCTTTGTGAAAAATATTTTTAATTACTACTTTCAAAAAGTATAAGAGAAAAGTTATCATACTAGGGAAACAAACTTTGTTCATTTTCAGAAACAACCATTCAGAGATTGTAAGTAATAATGTTTGTTTTCAATAATATAGCAAATAAATAGTGTTCGTAAGTAAGTTTAAAATTTCACAACCACCTAATTTCCTC
>NW_013818792.1:0-468 GCF_000517525.1 Limulus polyphemus
CATAGAACATCGGTCCGATCCCCAAGAGCTAGAAGAGAGGACACGGAGGATGTTCAGAGCCCTTGCACACTTGACACGCAGCTGCTTGATGTATGGAATGAAGCTAAGCTTACGGTCAAAGAGAAGCCCCAAGAACTTTGCCTCAGGGACCACACGAATGACTATATCGCCGAGACGGAGCTCGGGATCGGGGTGGAGACCCCGTTGGCGGCAAAAATGCATGCAAACGGTTTTAGAAAAAGAGAATTTAAAACCATTTGCAGTGCTCCATGTCAACAACCGATTGAGGGCAGTCTGAAGCTGCCACTCAATAAACCACATGTTCGACGACTGGCACGAGATGTGGAAGTCGTCGACATAGAGCATTAATTTTAACACTAAAAAGTGACACTCAAGACAGCCCTGAGGGACTCCAAGTTCCTGTGGGAAGGAACGGGAAAGAGTGGAACCCACACGGACTTGGAATCG
>NW_013818793.1:0-469 GCF_000517525.1 Limulus polyphemus
GTTACCGGGAGGTATAAGTATTAAACTACGGAATTGAAGCAACAAAGATAGATTTGTTACAATGTAGATATAGGGGGTTATTATACACACAAAAATCGAATCATGTCAAATGTTCTCACGACGTCTGAACAAATAAGCGCCATCTAAAGAATCGATACATTATTTCGTATAAGCAATTTTCCCCTCTTTCAACGACATCAGAAACAATGACTATTAAAAGAGTTTAGAAATGAAAGACTTGTTTCAGGTATAATATACCAGGAACGATATCGTTAGTAGCCCAATATTTATCCAAGTTATTATTTCTAGTTTGTCGATAAATTGCATTGTCTAACATCAGACAAAGGTATTACAGTTACGGGTAAGTACCCTAACCCCTGTATGACAGAACAGTCTAACAGCAGACAAAGGTATTACAGTTACGGGTAAGTACCCTAACCCCTGTATGACAGAACAGTCTAACATCAGA
>NW_013818794.1:0-467 GCF_000517525.1 Limulus polyphemus
GGCTTCGGCTATTAGTGATTTCTTCTTCAGATTAGGTATGGCATACGAACTGCATTCAGATCAAGGCCGTAACTTTGCATCAGCTATGTTCCGTGAATGCTGCAAGTTGTTTGGCATACGAAAGACCAGGACAACGCCACTGCACCCACAGTCTGATGGGATGGTAGAAAAGTACAACTGGACACTGGGACAGGAATTGGCAAAGTTTTGTAATAGCCGCCAAGATGACTGGGATGTCTTACTCACTGGATACACTCCAGCAAAGTTGATGTTTGGTCGGGAACTTCGGTTGCCAGTGGATCTGTTTACAGGACGGCCACCTTATGAAGAGTTGCCTGAGAATGTGTCAGAGTTTGTGAAAGTGTTATCAGAAAGGATGGATGATATTCACCATCAAGTGCGTACAAACTTGAAAACGTCTGCTGATTCGATGAAGTTACTTATTGTTGCGTCATCGAGATCATGTG
>NW_013818795.1:0-469 GCF_000517525.1 Limulus polyphemus
GAAATTTTGCACCCATACTAATTGGAACCTTAGGGTGTCCACGTGGGTATTATCACTTATCCACGTGCATGCATGCATTCGCATCTGTTTAATGAGGAAAGCTGGAAAAGAAGTGGTTCCCTATATTACAAATAGAAATCACAAACAGACAGACACACATGTGCATACGCGTGTGCACATACGTGTCTCTATGTGTGAACACCATAGCTCCAAGACGAAAGAACCTAGAAACCTGAAATTTTGCACCCATACTAAGTGGACCCTGAGGGTCTGCATCTGGGTATTGTTACTTATCCATGTGTGCATGTGCATCTTTTAATGAGGTAAGCTAGCAAAAAACCACATAGAAAAATAATGGTTCCTTATATAACAACTTGTAAGATATATGAAAAAAAAAGTGTTTTAGGCAACACTTCCATCAATGGCTTTTATATCATGTTGCTTAGCAATAAAAGTATAACCTGATATT
>NW_013818796.1:0-468 GCF_000517525.1 Limulus polyphemus
CAAAGGAAAGTCTCCTAAGTTGTCTTCTCCATGGGAAGGCCCCATATGACATAGTGGATCGTCTCTCAGACGTGACTTTCCAAATAGAATATGGTCGGCGACGTAAGCCAAAAGGTGGTGCATGCCAACAGGCTTTGGCGTTATCATGGTCCAGAACATTTCAGTTGGAACTAAGTGAACAACGGAACAAATGACCCTGCTGAAGACGTGTCACCTGAAAAAGCCACTGTCGACGAAGGAACTCTACCCGGTTTAGAGAAGGAAAACAGTGAAGCCTTTAATGAAGTTACTACCACTGATGTGACTATTACCGATAAAGGGACATTTCCTGATGAAGCAGATGAACCCCACGTGAAGCAGAAGCCAATGAGATGGAGACCAGTACGGAAGAAAATACGTCCTGTAAAATTAATAGACTTTGTTGTATTTTAATTTTGTATTTGTAAATTCTGTACATTTAATTAGAGA
>NW_013818797.1:0-468 GCF_000517525.1 Limulus polyphemus
GTTTTATTAAGTAAGGACTTGTGTCGCTAAAATTTCGTCGGAACGAAGTTACGGAAAATTAATTAACAAACGGAAACGTAACAATATTCTTTAATGAAGATGTTGATGAATGTACAAAATTTCAAGAACTTTAGCATCCATTACCTACTCCCTTTAGAAGGGGGTAACCTAATTGGCAATGTATAAGTTCCAAAGCACAACTTAAACAAAATCCTTAAATAAATTAAATACATCTTACACAAATCAAAACAATCAATTTATAAGAAAACTTGATAATAAATATTACCAAACCCTTTTAATCATATCAAGTTGAAACTAAGCATAAACTGTTTTGATAAATACATAACGAATCCCTTAGTAAAATTGATATGTTAAAATAAACTATCTTGATTTAAATAAAAACAAAACGCTATCGAAATACTTCTAAAGGTATACAATATACAACTTTCTATTAATTAACATATATAT
>NW_013818798.1:0-642 GCF_000517525.1 Limulus polyphemus
GTTTAATCAAAATTTATATTTACCATATTTATATATTTATCGTTGTAAATGTTTCATCAGAAGTTTTTATTTACCAAATATATGTATATATCTTTATATCGTTGAGAATGTTTCATCAGAAGTTTTATTTACCATATATACGTCGTTGTGAATTTTTAATCAGAAGTTTTTATTTACCATATATATATATATATCGATGTGAATTTTTAAACAGAAGTTTTTATTTACCATATATATACATATATATATATGTCGTTGAGAATGTTTAATCAGAAGTTTTTACTTACCATACATATATATATAGCAAAGTGAATTTTTAACAGAAGTTTTTATTTACTATATGTATATATATGTATCGTTGTAAATGTTTATTCAGGAGTTTTTATTTACCAAATGTATGTATATATCTTTATATCGTTGAGAATGTTTCATCCGAAGTTTTTATCTACCATATATATATCGTTGTGTAAAAACTTCTGATTAAAACTTTTCAACGATATATAAATAATGGTAAAGGAATATTTAATAAGAAGTTTTATTTATCATGTATATGTATATCGTTGAGAATGTTTAATCAAAAGTTTTTATTTACCATATATATATATATCGATGTGAATTTTTAAACAGAAGTTTTTATTTACC
>NW_013818799.1:0-468 GCF_000517525.1 Limulus polyphemus
GTGTTTATATATATATATATGTGTGTGTGTGTGTGTGTGTAACACAATAGAAAGTGTACGCTATCCATTCGTCACCATTAACAATTTTAAACCAAGATACGATATTAATACTTGAATATCAATATAGCTTTACTTATTAATTGTAATGTTTTATCAGTTCGTATGTTTAATAATGTAACCTTAGATTAGATTGAATGGAAAGTGTTGGATATTAGTGACCTCCATGAAATAATTGAAGAGGAATAACAGCACGTAAAGGTCAATATTATTTTGTACTTTATGATATTCGAAAGGTTAAAATACGCGGATATCAAACGGGATATAATTTTTATGAAAAGACACAGATAATCGTATGTTTGTAAATAGAGATTTCATATCAGTACAGTACAAACTACTGTAAGAAGAGGCTTTACAAATGATTGATGATCGAAATACGATGGTAAAGTTGGAGTTTTATACTGTTACGAC
>NW_013818800.1:0-460 GCF_000517525.1 Limulus polyphemus
ACAGTAATTGTTAAAATCTTGGGTCTTTTTATTGACAGTACACAGTATCGTTAAATCTTGTGTCTTCTTATTGACAGTACACAGTATCGTTAAATCTTGTATCCTCTTATTGACAGTACACAGTATTGTTAAATCTTGGGTCTTCTTATGGACAGTACACAGTATAGTTAAATCTTGTGTCTTCTTATTGACAGTACACAGTATTGTTAAATCTTGTGTTTTCTTACTGACAGTACACATTATCGTTGAATATCGTGTCTTCTTATTGACAGTACAGAGTATCGTTAAATCTTGGGTCTTTTTATTGACAGTACACAGTATCGTAAAATATTGTGTCTTCTTATTGACAGGACACATTATTGTTAAATCTTGTGTTTTCTTACTGACAGTACACATTATCGTTGAATATTGTGTCTTCTTATTGAGAGTACACAGTATCGTTAAATCTTCTGTCTTCTTG
>NW_013818801.1:0-1118 GCF_000517525.1 Limulus polyphemus
GTTTCGTCGGAACGAAGTTACGGAAAATCAATTAACGAACGGAGACGTAACAATACTAGACGTGTGCGTCGTAAACAGTATGTTAAACATACTGTGACGTGTGCAATGTTTGAGGTAATAAAAATAGTATGTTAAACATACTATGACGTGTGCGTCGTAAACAGTATGTCAAACATATTGTGACGTGTGCAATGTTAGAGGTAATAAAAACTATGTTAAACATACTGTTGCGTCAGCGAGGTCACGTGACTAGTGTCATGCCGCGTTTCTAGAACTATCTTGTTCCTTCGTGAATGCCCTAGCATTTACTAGATATAGGGTAGCCTGGTATATATATATAAGAGGGTGACGGCGTGACGCGAATGTGTGTAGGTAGTGAGTAATTGATCTGCAGGGTATTGTTGAAGTTAACGTTTGTTCGTTATAGCGTTTGTTTTAGCGTTAATATTAAGTGTATCGTAAAGTTGTATTCGGAAAGAATAAACCATTTTGCTGTTCGAGCTGCCACTGTTGCGAGTTTTCTTGAAACTGCTGTTGTCTCTCTTCTTGTTTCTTTTCTTTTTCCTCCAACAACTGCTGTAATTTCTCTTCTCGTTCTTCTTTTTTCTTTTGCTGTTATTGTATTGCTTCCATCAAATCTGCTAAGCTGTAGTTTGATTTTCCGCCTCTCGTTTCCATCTTCTTCTTCTTTTTTTTTTTCATTTTCTTTCCCACTCTCTGACACCAATTTGTTACGTCTCCGTTTGTTAATTAATTTTCCGTAAATTCGTTCTGACGAAACTTTAGCGACACAAGTCCTTTCTTAAATAAAACTAACTGCTGTAATCTCTCTTCTTGTTTGTTAGAGGAAAAAGAAAATAAACAAGAAGAACGAGAAGATAAACAAAAAGAGAGATTACAGCAGTTGTTGGAGGAAAAAGAAAATAAATAAGAAGTGAGACAACAGCAGTGGCAGCTCGAACAACAAAATAAACAAGAGAGTTTACAACAGCTATTGGAGGAGAAAGAAAATAAACAAGAAGAGAAACTACAAGAGTGGCAAGAAGAACAAATGGAAAACATTAGTAAATTTAAAAGCGAATTAGACACATTAAAGGATGATCTATTGTCTTTTACAC
>NW_013818802.1:0-467 GCF_000517525.1 Limulus polyphemus
GTGATCATTAAATAAATCTATACCTGTTATTTTCTAATGTGTGGACGACAATCTACTGTTTGACGTGATTATTATATAAGTATTATATCCGTTATTTTCTAATGTGTGGACGACAATATACAGTTTGATGTAGTTGTTATCACAAATCTTATACCTGTTATTTTCTAATGTGTGGACGACAATATACAGTTTGACGTAATTGTTATCACAAATCGTATACCTGTTATTTTCTAATGTGTGGACGACAATATACAGTTTGACGTGATTGTTATATCTATCTTATACCTGTTATTTTCTAATGTGTGGACGACAATCTACAGTTTGACGTAATTATTATATAAATCTTATACCTGTTATTTTCTAATGTGTGGACGAGAATCTACTGTTTGACAAGATTATTATATAAATCTTATATCTGTTATTTTCTAATGTGTGGACGACAATCTACTGTTTGAGGTAATTATTTT
>NW_013818803.1:0-489 GCF_000517525.1 Limulus polyphemus
GGGCTCTGTAAGGGGCTTGCCATTGTCTGGGGCTGAATAGGTCGATGGTCACTGTATCCTCCTTGTGTAACAGACAATAAATCGTTCTTTAACGTATCCAATTCGCTTTTATATTTACTAATGTTTTCCATTTGTACTTCTTGTTTCCTTTCTTGTTCCCGTTGCCACTGCTGTAATCTTTCTTCTTGATTATTTTCTTTTTCCTCCAACAACTGCTGTAATTTGTCTTCTTGTTTATTTTGTTGTTCGAGCTGCCATTGTTGTAGGTTTTCTTGCCACTGCTGTAATCTTTCTTCTTGTTTCTTTTCTCGTTCTTCTTGTTTCTTTTCTTTTTCCTCTAACAACTGCCATAATTTTTCTTCTTGTTTAATTTCTCGTTTTCTTGTTTCTTTTCTTTTCCTCTAACAACTGCTGTAATTTCTCTTCTTGTTTAATTTCTCTTTATTCTTGTTTCTTTTCTTTATCCTCTAACAACTGTTGTAATCTCTC
>NW_013818804.1:0-505 GCF_000517525.1 Limulus polyphemus
TAGAATAGTTATACTCTATGACACTAAACTAAATGAGCAGAGTTAATCCATTGTGTAGTTTTGTGATTAGCAACAACAGAAGAACAAGATTATACTAGAATAGTTATACTCTATGACCCATTTAGTTTAGTACAGAGTTAATCCATTGTGTAGTTTCGTGATTAGCAATTAAACAAGAACAAGATTATACTAGAACAGTTATACTCTATGACCCATTTAGTTTAGTACAGAGTTAATCCATTGTGTAGTTTCGTGATTAGCAATTAAACAAGAACAAGATTATACTAGAACAGTTATACTCTATGACTCATTTAGTTTAGTACAGAGTTAGTCCATTGTGTAGCTTCGCGATTAGAAACTAAGCAAGAACAAGATTATACTAGAATAATTATACTCTATGACCCATTTAGTTTAGTACAGAGTTAATCCATTGTGTAGCTTCGTGATTAGCAACTAAACAAGAACAAGATTATACTAGAATAGTTATACTCTATGACTCATTTAG
>NW_013818805.1:0-469 GCF_000517525.1 Limulus polyphemus
GTTCATGGAGTAGTTGTACCAAGTAAGGCTAAAATGAGTATGGTGGTTATAAATTCGGTAACAAGAGTAACACCTAGGTGCTCGTGGAGTTGTTGTACAAAGTAAGGCTAACGATGAGTATGGTGGTTATAAATTCGGTAACTATAGTTACACCTAGGTGTTTATGGAGTAGTTGTACCAAGTAAGGCTAAAAATTAGTATGGTGATTATAAATTCAGTGACTATAGTTACACCTAAGTGTTCATTGAGTAGTTGTTCCAAGTAAGGCTAAAGATGAGTATGATGATTATAAATTCGGTACCTAGAAATACACCTAGGTGTTTATGGAGTAGTTGTACCAAGTAAGGCTAAAAATGAGTATGGTTGTTATAAATTCGGAAATTAGAGTTACACCTAGGTGTTCATGGAGTAGTTGTACCAAGTAAGGCTGAAGAAAAGTATGGTGGTTATAAATTCTGTAACTAGAGTT
>NW_013818806.1:0-465 GCF_000517525.1 Limulus polyphemus
GTTTCGACGTTTTTAATTGTGTACCAGTTTAACGTTGAATATTATTTATGATTTTAACTTTAAACACAAGTGCCAAAATACTATAATAATGTAAATAAGTGTAGAATTTAACATATCATGATATGAGGAAAACACGATCCAGGGCCGAAATTCTAAATTGGAAATAGTAATGATAGAGATGTACATATTGTTACGTCTCCGTGTGTTAATTGATTTTTCCGTAACTTCGTTCCAACGAAACTTTAACGACACAAGTCTTTACTTAATAAAACTGGTTTATTCTTTCCGAATATAACTCTGCGATACACTTAATCTCAATACTCGCGCTGAAACAACACTGTAACGAACGAACGTTAATTTCAACAATACCGTGTGACTGCAGTTCAATACTCACTATCTATACACACATTACCTTACCGCGTCACGTTTTCCCCTCTTATATATATACCAGCCTACCCTACTAGT
>NW_013818807.1:0-810 GCF_000517525.1 Limulus polyphemus
AGCCCTCGTGTAGCTTTGCGCGAATTTCAAACAAACAAACAAACTAATTAAATATATGGCAATTGAAAGACGATTTAACCCAACTATTATATATAGAGCAGTTAAGGAATTAATTAATGTGATAATAATGGATCAAAGTATTACTTTAAGACCTCTAGTTGTGATAAAATTAAAAAGGAACGTTTAGTTTTGTCATGTGTTCCGGGTTTAACTACTAATTCATTTAAAGTGTTTAAAAAACAACTAATAGTTTATCTCATACTTAAACCGATGAATAAGATAAAACAAATTTTAGGTAATACTAAAGATAAGATGCGGAAGTGTATATAATGGACAGACAAAACGTTTTCTGAAATATCGTTTCAGAGAGCATAAGCGATATGTAAAAAGATATTAGAGCCAGTAATATTAGTTAAAGATATTAGAGCCAGTAATATTAGTTAAAGATATTAGAGCCAGTAATATTGGTTAAAGATATTAGAGCCAGTAATATTAGTTAAAGATATTAGAGCCAGTAATATTAGTTAAAGATATTAGAGCCAGTAATATTAGTTAAAGATATTAGAGCCAGTAATATTGGTTAAAGATATTAGGGCCAGTAATATTAGTGAATCATTCGAAATAATAAAGTATGATTAAATAGAGACGAAGGTCCTTCAAATATCTGTACAAGAATGTGGTATGACCTTCAAATATCTGTACAAGAATGTGGTGTGACCTTCAAATATCTGTACAAGAATGTGGTGTGACCTTCAAATATCTGTACAAGAATGTGGTGTGACCTTCAAATATCTGTACAAGAATGTGGTG
>NW_013818808.1:0-565 GCF_000517525.1 Limulus polyphemus
AAATACACTAAACCCAAATGTTTTAAACAACTTAAATACACTAAACCCAAATGTTTTAAACTGATTCTGAAACACATCAAATCTGAATGTTTTAAACTACTTCTTAAACACACTAAACCCAAATGTTTTAAACTGATTCTGAAACACATCAAATCTGAATGTTTTAAACTACTTCTTAAACACACTAAACCCAAATGTTTTAAACTGATTCTTAAACACATCAAATCTGAATGTTTTAAACTACTTCTTAAACACACTAAACCCAAATGTTTTAAACAACTTAAATACACTAAACCCAAATGTTTCAAACAACTTAACCACACTAAACCCAAATGTTTTAAACAACTTAAATACACTAAACCCAAATGTTTTAAACAACTTAAATACACTAAACCCAAATGTTTCAAACAACTTAAATACACTAAACCCAAATGTTTTAAACAACTTAAATACACTAAACCCAAATGTTTAGTGTATTTAAGTTGTTTAAAACATTTGGGTTTAGTGTGTTTAAGTTGTTTGAAACCCAAATGTTTTAAACAACTTTAAATACACTAAACCCAAA
>NW_013818809.1:0-469 GCF_000517525.1 Limulus polyphemus
AACTAGATTAACACCTAGGTGTTCAAGGAGTAGTTTTACCAAGTAAGGCTAAAGATGAGTATGGTGGTTATAAATTCCGTAAGTAGAGTTACACCTAGGTGTTCATGGAGTAGTTGTACCAAGTAAAGCTAAAGATGAGTGTGGTGGTTATAAATTCTGTAACTAGAGTTACACATAGGTGTTCATGGAGTATTTGTGCCAAGTAAGGGCTAAAGATGAGTATGGTGTTTATAAATTGTGTAACTAGAGTTACACCTAGGTGTTCGTGGAGTGGCTGTACCAAATAATGCTAAGGATGAGTATGGTGGTTATAAATTCGGTAACTATAGTTACACCTAGGTGTTCATGGAGTAGTTGTGCTAAATAAAGCTAAAGATGAGTATGGTGGTTATAAATTCCGTAACTAGAATTATACCTAGGTGTTCATGGAGTAGTTGTACCAAGTAATGCTAAAATGAGTATGGTGGTT
>NW_013818810.1:0-469 GCF_000517525.1 Limulus polyphemus
CGTCCGGGTCGTCCTGGTCCATCGGAGAGGAAAAAAAAGGGCTGTCAAGAGGAGCATCGAAATGGATCCCAGATTAACGAATGCAGAAGTGGCCAAAGTTGGTGGGATTTTTATAACGCTTATCAATCGGAAAACTTAAGATATTTGACCAGGAGCATTTACAAAATTCGAACATTACAAGTAATTTAACTTCAGTAGATTCTCATCGGACATTAGTGTTTTTATGAAAACATTACCTAACTTCAACGGTGGAAAAATAGGAGTGTGATCAGTGAGAGACAAAGCTAGCTAGCTTCCCGTTAAGTGAAATATATGTCCATCAACTCGCTCATCGTGAACCCTCGAGAAGATATCAAGAAAGTTCCAAACTAGAAAGAGGACTTCATATTGTTTGTAAGTTTTTGAAACTTTTGCTTATAAATCTTTGTTTGTAGTAACTATTTGTAATAATTGTTATTGTAAATGGTAT
>NW_013818811.1:0-846 GCF_000517525.1 Limulus polyphemus
TATTGTGTTTGACAGGAAACGACATTTATCTTTCATATAACGTGCATATATAAACATGAAATAGCAGTAAGCAGGCGAGTGAGTGTGTATACAGACTTCAAATACTAAATACACGTACTTATGAACTTCATAAATATTGTGTTTGGCAGGAAACGACATTTATCTTTTATATAACGTGCATATATAAACATGAAATAGCAGTAAGCAGGCGAGTGAGTGTGTATACAGACTTCAAATACTAAATACACGTACTTATGAACTACATAAATATTGTGTTTGACAGGAAGCGACACTTATCTTTTATATAACGTGCATATATAAACATGAAATAGCAGTAAGCTGGCGAGTAAGTGTGTATACAGACTTCAAATACTAAATACACGTACTTATGAACTTCATAAATATTGTGTTTGACAGGAAACGACACTTATCTTTCATATAACGTGCATATATAAACATGAAATAGCAGTAAGCTGGCGAGTAAGTGTGTATACAGACTTCAAATACTAAATACGTACTTATGAACTACATAAGTATTGTGTTTGACAAGAAGCGACACTTATCTTTTATATAACGTGCATATATAAACATGAAATAGCAGTATTCTGCTAGGTAAGTAAGTGTGTATACAGACTTCAAATACTAAATACACGTACTTATGAACTACATAAATATTGTGTTTGACAGGAAGCGACACTTATCTTTCATATAACGTGCATATATAAACATGAAATAGCAGTATTCTGCTAGGTAAGTAAGTGTGTATACAGACTTCAAATACTAAATACACGTACTTATGAACTACATAAGTATTGTGTTTGACAGGAAGCGACACACTTTATCTTT
>NW_013818812.1:0-469 GCF_000517525.1 Limulus polyphemus
CTTGGGCTACTCTTTTACCAACGAATAGTGGGATTGACTGTCACATTATAACGCCCCCACGGCTGAAAAGGCGAGCATGCTTGGTGTGACAGGGATTCGAACCCGCGACCCTCATATTGCGAGTCGAGTGCCTTAACCACCTGGCCATGCCGGGCCAATAGTAGAGTAGAAGGATAAATTTGACACAGTTTTTGCATCAACAACGTCATGAAGTAAGATGTATTTCAAAGATTGATTCCACCCTTGATATTTTATCTTGGGCTTAAAAAGTGGATAATGGTAGAGAGAAATAGACAAAGAAAACCGAAACATTTAATTTAAGCAGTTGAGTCTGGTAATTTCTAACAATTAGACTGTGCTACGATCAGTGACTTATATGATGGGTAATATGATCATCTTTTAACACATTTTCCAACTTCATCATACTTGGGCAGACCTTTTTTTCCCTTCAATATCCTATGATGAAGTT
>NW_013818813.1:0-468 GCF_000517525.1 Limulus polyphemus
TGTATTGCGTTATGAGGTTTTGTGAAAAATGTGTATGTGATGGAGAAAAGTGGATATCATTTTCGGATTCAGCGTACAGGAATTATTGTAGAACTTGTAAAAAGTTAAAAACAATAAAATCGTCGCAGGTCTGTGTTATTAGTGACGAAAGAAACATCGTTATTTGCTTCTTATTTTCGTTTACTGTTAAACTTTATTCCAAATATACAATACTGTTACGTTTCTGGTCGTTAGTTAATTTTCCGTAAAAATTCTTTCCGAAGAAACTTTAGCGATACAAGTCCTTTCTTAAATAAAACTAGTTTACTTTTTCTCAATACAACTTTGAAATTCACTTGATTTCCACGGTCACGCTATAACTTAAACAAACGCTATAATTCACAATGAACGACACACGCGCTCGACCCAACTGTCCGTCTCTATCTCTGTCTGCAATTCAATTACATTCCATTGTTGCCGTCACTTCTT
>NW_013818814.1:0-469 GCF_000517525.1 Limulus polyphemus
AAAAAATGTGGTTGGCGAGGTAAACCAAAAGTGGTGCATGCCAACAGGTTTTGGCGTTATCACGGTCCAGGACATTTCAGTTGGGACGAAGTGAACAACAGAACAAAAGACGCTGCTGAAGACGTGCCACCTGAAGAAGCCACCATCGAAGAGGAAACTCTACTCACTTTTGAGAAGGGAAACGATGAAGCTCTTAATGAAGCTAATACCACTGATGTGACTGTTACCGATGATAGGACATTTACTGATGAAGCAGATGAACCCCACATGAAGCAGAAGCCAACGAGACAGAGACGGAGACCAGTACGGAAGAAGATACGTCCCGTAAAATTAAGAGACTTTGTTGAATTGTAATTTTGTGATTGTAATTCTGTACATTTAATTAAGTTATTGTTAATTGTTATTGGTTTATTGTAAGTGGCAATTGTTCGGGACGAACAATACTAAGGATGGGGCAGTGTTGCGTCAT
>NW_013818815.1:0-769 GCF_000517525.1 Limulus polyphemus
AGTAAAACATCTCTACAGAAACAACTAGGGTCAGTAAAACGTCTCTACAGAAACAACTAGGATAAGTAAAACATCTCTACAGAAACAACTAGGATAAGTAAAACATCTCTACAGAAACAACTAGGATAAGTAAAACATCTCTACAGAAACAACTGGGATAAGTAAAACATCTCTACAGAAACAACTTGGGTCAGTAAAACATATCTACAGAAACAACTAGGATAAGTAAAACATCTCTACAGAAACAACTAGGATCAGTAAAACATCTCTACAGAAACAACTAGGATCAGTAAAACATCTCCACAGAAAGAACCATTATAAGTAAAACGTATTCACAGAAACAACTAGGGTCAGTAAAACATCTCTACAGATACACAGTATAAGTTAACGACCAGAAGTGTAAAACGTTATAAGATACACAGTGTAAGTTAACGACCAGAAGTGTAAAACGTTATAAGATACACAGTGTAAGTTAACGACCAGAAGAACACAGTATAAGTTAACGACCAGAAGTGTAAAACGTTACAAGATACACAGTATAAGTTAACGACCAAAAGTGTAAAACGTTACAAGATACACAGTATAAGTTAACGACCAGAAGTGTAAAACGTTACAAGATACACAGTGTAAGATAACGACCAGAAGTGTAAGACGTTACAAGATACACGGTGTAAGTTAACGACCAGAAGTGTAAAACGTTATAAGATACACAGTATAAGTTAACGACCAGAAGTTTAGACGTTACAAGATACACAGTATAAGTTAACGA
>NW_013818816.1:0-469 GCF_000517525.1 Limulus polyphemus
AAGAAACACAAGATTTAACAATACTGTGTACTGTCAATAAGAAGACACAAAATTCAACGATAATGTGTACTGTCAGTAAGAAAACACAAGATTTAACAATAATGTGTCCTGTCAATAAGAAGACACAAAATTTAACGATACTGCGTACTGTCAGTAAGAAAACACAAGATTTAACAATAATGTGTCCTGTCAATAAGAAGACACAAGATTTAACGATACTGTGCACTGTCAATAAGAAGGCACAAGATTTAACGATATTGTGTACTGTCAATTAGAAGACACAAGATTTAACGATACTGTGTACTGTCAATAAGAAGACACAAGATTTAACGATACTGTGTTCTGTCACTAAGAAGACACAAGATTTAACGATACTGTGTACTTTCAATAAGAAGACACAAGATTTAACAATATCGTGTTCTGTCAATAAGAAGACACAAGATTTAACGATACTATGTACTTACAATAA
>NW_013818817.1:0-467 GCF_000517525.1 Limulus polyphemus
AGCACAGGGAAGATGCCACAGCAGGAAAGGCTGGTGTCCAGAAAGGTTGTTGGAACTGTGGAAAGCACGGACATTTGAGGAGCCAGTGTAGGAAGAATATTACCAACAAGTCGGCCTCAAGGAGACCAGTAGTGGTTGGTGTTGAGCGACGCCCACCAACCCTCATCATGAAAGTCCCAACAGCAGGTGTAAAATGCCAAGCACACACAGTGTCTATGTGACAGGAAAGCTGGATGGCCAAAGGTGCAACTTTGTCATAGACTATGCATCTCAGCAAACCCTTGTGAGCATCAAGGAGTTAAATCACAAAGGAGTACCAGAAGCCATAGAGAAGCTTTGTGGTGTGACAGGATATTCTACAAAATTGTGGGGACCAATGTGGGTGACTGTTGAGCTCATGGGCATAAAGGACAGACAGAAAGCATACTTGGATGACATGGAAGACGAATGCATATTAGGATTGGACT
>NW_013818818.1:0-467 GCF_000517525.1 Limulus polyphemus
CCGAATGTATGTCTCGTCTTGGGCCATCACTACAACTTATAGGGATTAGAGTATACTAAACTTTACACATTATATACGCTATACTAACGTGACGTTTAGGTGGTTCGTTTAACTATTATACGTGAAGTACGTTTTTTGGGGGTGGTTAATGAAAGCGTTTCAAAACGCGACAATAATTTCTTGACGACCTAATACATTCAATATATAGATAGGGCATAGATTACAGACACGAGGTTTTTCCAGACCCGCGTCAATAACCAAATAAGAACATCAGAAAGATAAGTAGTTAAAAACACGACTCTGTAACCGCTTTCAGAAAAAGACTCTCCTTCAGAAAGGTTGACCTGCAAGTTATCAGTTCGTGCATGTTTAAAGAAAAAAGACATTTTGAAAGAGCTCGGACTGTTATGTCTTTTTCAGCTGTGATTCGTTTCCTTTCGTGACGCTGTTTGGTTTAAAATAAATAT
>NW_013818819.1:0-468 GCF_000517525.1 Limulus polyphemus
CTCTTCCAGATAGCCACATCATCAACAAACTGTGAAGTTGGGTTACAATTATCACCGTTCAATGGCATGATGATGAAAGGGATAGGACTAACTACCCCTCCCTGAGGAACACCCACCTCCGGAGTAAAATACTCCAAGTAGGTGCCCTCTACATTTTTTATCGTCAAGAAAGTTGGATAACCAGGGAATATCTCCTGTTGGTAATTCCATATTGTTACGCTTCTGTTCGTTTTTTAATTTTCCGTAAAAATTCTTTCCGAAGAAACTTTAGAAATACAAGTCCTTTCTTGAATAAAACTAGTTTATTCTTTCTCAATACAACTTTGCAATACACTTAATTTCCACAGTCAGTTTAACTTAAACACACGCTATAATTCACAACGATTCACGCACTAACCGCGCTTGACTCAATTGTCCGTCTCTATCTCTGTCTGCAATTCAATTCCCTTGTTGCCGTCACTTCTTGGC
>NW_013818820.1:0-468 GCF_000517525.1 Limulus polyphemus
TCTTGTGGCTTGTTATTGATAGTACACAGTATCGTTAAATCTTGTTTCTTCTTATTGACAGTACATATTGTTAAATCTTGTGTCTTCTTATTGACAGTACATATTGTTAAATCTTTTGTCTTCTTATTGAGACTACACATTATTGTTAAATCTTGTATTCTTATTGAGAGTACACATTATTGTTAAATCTTGTGTCCTCTTATTGACATTACACAGTATTGTTAAGTCTTGTGTCTTCTTATTGACAGTACACAGTTTCGTTATATCTTTGTCTTCTTATTGATAGTACACAGTATTGTTAAGTCTTGTGTCTTCTTATAAACAGCACATAGCATCTTTTAATCATGTGGCTTGTTAGTATCGTTAAATCTTGTGTGTTCTTATTGATAATACACAGTATCTTTAAATCTTGTGGCTTGTTAGTGATAGTACACAGAATCGTTAAATCTTGTGTCTTCTTTTGACAGT
>NW_013818821.1:0-468 GCF_000517525.1 Limulus polyphemus
CTGTCACATTCTCTAATTTTGAACTACTGACCACAGGGAAGGTAGCTAGTCAGCAGTACCCTACCACCGACGCTAAAGAATTGACTGTCACTTTTATAATACACATACACACACACACAGCTTAATGTACGAGAACATTTTGCAATGCTGCCAGCTCCAAAATCCAGAGCTCTACCACAGGGCCAAACTGCCCCTATATTCAAAATTTTGCAATCAAAGTGTTTTACTATAGAATTGCTTTAATAAAGCTTTAACAAGAAAACAGTTTTTAGCAATAAGAAATCTTTATCATATGATGAGTTAAAACAATCAGAAGATGAGTTTATGAAGAAATAGTTTAATCACACTGAAATTAAAGTGACTAGATGCAGATGTGGGTATTGGATATTCAGAACACTTGTAGCTGGCTTCATCACTAGTTATAGTAAACAAGGAATTATAAGCCTAATTGGGTCATACGCGTGTCTA
>NW_013818822.1:0-468 GCF_000517525.1 Limulus polyphemus
AGGGATCTTATTGGACGGTGATTGCCTGTGTTTATTCTGTGCTCTACAATGTCTGTGCAGCCGATGTCATGATCTCCGTTCGAAAAGACGTCTGCATAATTCGTCAAAAGTTCCCTCACCTGAAGAGCCTGTAATGATGACAAATGGACTATGCTCTTCTTATAGAGGACAGTTAAGTGTTCTGGGAGAGGATGTCCTTTCTTTATGGTTCTATTTCTTGCCTTAACATTGACAGGCTTTACCTCCTGGCACACACCCAACAATGCCCCTTCCTCAAGTGTCTGCTCACATTTAGAGAAATTAGCCACTATTATGGGTACCATTTGATGACCTGCCACAAGTGACTTTCCAATCTTCACATCTGCTAGCCTGGATAGGTCTTCCACTTCTTCCACAAGCATCTTCATGCTGATGTTGTACCCTCTCTCCTTGTTCTTCTTGCCACTGCTGTAGTCTCTCTTCTTGTTC
>NW_013818823.1:0-469 GCF_000517525.1 Limulus polyphemus
TTTCTAACAAAACCAAAGAATACATGGTTACCCCATACCTCACTATCAGTAAAGTTTTTTAATTGTTAACAGAACCAAAGAATACATGGTTACCCCATACCTCACTATCGGTTTCATCAGCTGGCTGTCCTGGAAGACTAGACCAAAAAAATGCTCGCCAATCAGTGTCTTCGAAAATATATGGCAGAAGCCGTGTTAAAAGTCGTACACAGTTTAAAACTGAAATATTTAAACACAAAGGGATCTTCAGTAAAACTCTTGAAAAATCCATCCAGGTCAATTATATAAGCTTTGTGTGAATACATCAAAATGCACATTACTGATGGTAACAAATTTCATTTCAAACAAAACTATGTACGAGAAACAATCACGAGATAACTGTCTAACATAAAACTGATCTAATCCATTTGTCACCAGTTTTCCATTCAACTCTCTG
Organism: Limulus polyphemus; assembly: GCF_000517525.1. NCBI lineage: Eukaryota > Metazoa > Arthropoda > Merostomata > Xiphosura > Limulidae > Limulus > Limulus polyphemus. The sequence continues at coordinate 437 of NW_013818823.1, forward strand.
AAGTAAAGAAGAACCAGCAGAATTTTACTAAAC
>NW_013818824.1:0-464 GCF_000517525.1 Limulus polyphemus
CATCAACACCCATCGCAAACTCTTGGGCTACTCTTTTACCACGGCTGAAAGGGCAAGCATGCTTGGTGTGACGGGGATTCGAACCCGCGACCCGCGGATTGTGAGTCTGCGCCCTAACCACCTGGCCATGCCGGGCCACAGGTAGGATGAAAGGGTTGACGAACCAAAGGAGGATATTTTTTATATTTGTGGCAAAAGTACTAGGGTTAGGGCTATCTGCCACGATTCTCTAAATCTGAATTACTGACCAGAGGAAGGACAGCCACTTCGTAGCACCCTGCCAACCACCATCCACGCTGAAGGATGGACTGCCACTTTTCTAAAGTACTCACAGCTGAAAGTGCGGGGTAATATTTTGCGGTATCACACAGATTCGAACCCAGTTCGCCAGATCCGATATCCAGAGACCTACCAAAGGGCCAATCCTCACCGTACAAAGAGCGAAAGGTAAGAAATAGAAAGTT
>NW_013818825.1:0-468 GCF_000517525.1 Limulus polyphemus
TTGTAAAGCGATGTAGATGTAATTCAGTATTGTTGTACAACGGTATCAATGTAATTTAGTATTGTTGTAAAACAGTATGGATGTAATTCAGTATTGCTGTAAAACGGTGCAGATGTAATTCAGTATTGTTGTTCAACGGTATCGATGTAATTCACTATTGCTGTAAAGCGATGTAGATGTAATTTAGTATTGTTGTAAAACAGTTGGGATGTAATTCAGTATTGTTGAAAAAATGGCATCGATGTAATTTAGTATTGTTGTAAAATGGTATCGATGTAATTCAGTATTGTTGCAAAACAGTGTAATGTAATTAAGTATTGTCGAAAAAACGGTGTAGATGTAATTCAGTATTGTTGTACAACGGTATCGATGTAATTTATTATGGTTATAAAAATGGTATCGATGTAATTCACTATTGTTGTTAGACGGTATAGATGTAATTCAGTGTTGTTGTACAACGGTGTCTAT
>NW_013818826.1:0-1216 GCF_000517525.1 Limulus polyphemus
GGGTTATAGGGTTTTTATCATTTTGTGTCAAGACTTATTGAACCTACGTGTTTTTCTGACATCATGAAGTTAATTAATGGTAGCCAACCAACTTTGTAGGGTTGCTTTATATACATATATGTTTACGTTTATTTGCCTATATTGATAAAACCCATTGAAAAACACGTGAATATTTCATCCGTAGATTAACATTGTTTCACTAACGTTCACATATTTTCAAGTTTTGATACAACATTAGTTCTAATTCATCCTTTTGGAAAAATAAATGGCTGAGGTGGAAAAATTCTTGTCTTAGATTTTGGAAGCCACCCATTTGTAAAAGAAAATATTAAATATTTTCATTCGCTATTTATGACCTATGGGTGATGTTATAAATCTAATACAAATAACTTGAAGTCAGTATTAGACTCGTTTAAAGTTAGATATAACATTAAGTATTAGATTCATAACATCACCCATAGGTCATAAATAGAAAGTAAAAGGGTTATACTTAACTTTAAACGAGTCTAATACTGACTTCAAGTTATTTGTGACACTATGTGACGTGTGAGACAAACCATGTGATGTATAGGTTTTCGAGAAAAAAAAAGCTATATCCGAGTTTAAACAAGTGCTTTACTGACTTCAAGTTATCCACATTACATTTACTACCATCATATATTATAAATAGCAATAACAAAACCATATGAGGGAAAGCAAGGAAGACTGTGTAATAATATGCCAAGTACGCCATAACTGCAAATAATGCCTTTGGCACTTATACCACGTCTCACCAGGCCGAATATGACAGATATGGTAGTGGTATAAGCGCTATTTATAGTAGCGGTATCATGAACAACACCTGTTATGGTGTGAACCAGATTAAGTAAGTAAAAATGAATTATTATAAAGAAAAGATGAATTTTGTCTTTGACAGAAGAGTGAAACTAACTTCAAGTTATTCGTATTAGATTCATAACATCACCCATAGGTCATAAATAGAAAGTAAAATGTTCATGGTGTGGAACAAGAAACCATTTATTTCCAAATAAACAAAAAAAACAACAAAAACGCTGACATACACGTTGCCTATAGAAGGATTTTCTTAACTCGCAATCTGAGGTCGGAGGTTCGAATCCCCGTCCCACCCAACATGTTCTCTTTTTCAGCCATGGCGGCGTTATAATGTGACGGTAAATCCCACTATTCACTGAAAAAAGAGTAGCCCAAGGGTTGT
>NW_013818827.1:0-468 GCF_000517525.1 Limulus polyphemus
CTGTAACAACAACTAACATATAGACATAATTACAATATTAGAACTAACAATTTCTAAGCACGGTACTAACCTCATTCATAAAAAGCTTTATCTTTCCAATGTTAGGCCTACTCACACGAGGTCATTCAGTGTGGCCTATTTCTTCGGAATATTATGTTGTCCCTCTTTCCATGTATTTATTGCATAATCTGCTTGTCCTCTGAAGGAGATGGCACATGGAAATATAGAGTCATTCAAAGTAATGAAATAAATACTATGTAATCAGTCTTTCAAATTAAACAGTTTAAGAACGTACAGTAAGATAAATAAGCAAAATAAATCATGAATGAATTCATGGATAATTACGACAAAACGGACATTGTATTGTATTGCTTCAAAATAAGCTAAATTATGTTACAGTACTCTATCACAATGTTTCTCAACCTTTTTTGACTCGTGGCTCCATTTTGAGTTTGATTTATCTCTGTA
>NW_013818828.1:0-468 GCF_000517525.1 Limulus polyphemus
GTGAGAGTAGGTTAACGATGTTTAACAACTATAACTAGTACTAACTCTGACTACAGTAACTGTGAGAGAAGGTTAACGATGTTTAACAACTATAACTAATACTAACTCTGACTACAGTAACTGTGAGAGTAGGTTAACGATCTTTAACAACCATAACTAGTACTAACTCTGACTACAGTAACTGTGAGAGTAAGTTAACGATGTTTAACAACCATAACTAGTACTAACTCTGACTACACTAACTGTGAGAGTAAGTTAACGATGTTTAACAACCATAACTAGTACTAACTCTGACTACAGTAACTGTGAGAGTAGGTTAACGATGTTTAACAACCATAACTAGTACTAACTCTGACTACAGTAACTTTCAGAGTAGGTTAACAATGTTTAACAACTATAATAGTACTAGCTCTGACTACAGTAACTGTCAGAGAAGGTTAACGATGTTTAACAACCATAACTAGTACT
>NW_013818829.1:0-464 GCF_000517525.1 Limulus polyphemus
GTCAGCTTTGTACCAGGAGACAAGGTGTGGTTGTATAATCCCAGGAAGACTAAAGGGAAGTCTCTTAAGTTGTCTTCTACATGGGAAGGCCCATATGACATACTGGATCGTCTCTCAGACATGACTTTCCAATTAAAATATGGTCAGCGAGGTAAGCTGAAGGTGGTGCATGCCAACAGGCTTTGGCATTATCACGGTCCAGAACATTTCAGTTGGAACAAAATTAAAAACAGAACAAATGATGCTGCTGAAGACGTGTCAGCTGAAAAAGCCACTGTCGAAGAAGAAACTCTACCCTGTTTTGACAAGGAAAACAGTGAAGCTGTTAATAAAGTTACAACCACTGATGTGACTGCTACTGATAATGGGACATCTCCTGATGGGGCAGATGAATCCCACGTGAGGTAGAAGCCAATGAGATGGAGACCAGTACGAAAGAAGAAACATCCTGTAAAATTAGAGAC
>NW_013818830.1:0-468 GCF_000517525.1 Limulus polyphemus
AGAGATATTTGATGTGATAAAATGTGAAATAATATTAAGAATCAGCTTCATACCATGACCTTCAAACCTTGTCATTAACATATACAATATTGGCCCGGCATGGCTAGGTGGTTAGGGCGCTCGACTCGCAATCGTGGGTCGCGAGTTCGAATCCCTGTCACACCAAACATGCTCGCCCTTTCGTTATAATGTGACGGTCAATCCCACTATTCGTTGGTAAAAGAGTTGGCGGTGGGTGGTGATGACTAGCTGCCTTCCCTCTAGTCTTACACTGCTAAATTAGGGACGGCTAGCGCAGATAGCCCTCGTGTAACTTTGCGCGAAATGCAAAACAAACAAACAAACATATACAATATTTTTCAACATCTGTTTGCTGGATAGTACTCACACATTTATTTCAGTACAACGTTTCATCTCTAGCAGTGAGATATGATCACAACAATTAATACATCCAATCCACCAAGTGTT
>NW_013818831.1:0-468 GCF_000517525.1 Limulus polyphemus
CTTTACTGCCCTAGAGCGATGAGGTCTAGCGTTGTCATCCATGAATAAAGGTCTTGACGCTAACGTGTGGTTGTCAAAATGAGGTACAACTACAGGTGTAAGCACGTCCCTGGTGTACTTTTCGCCAGTAAGGTTGCCATTGATTGTTACCAAATCCAGCTTGCAATAATGCGAGACACAGCCCCCACCAAAAGGCACTGTTGGAACAATGTTTCTTGGAGTGTAAGCTGCGTTACGATGCCTCCAAACACGGGTTCGACCATCAGTTACGTGGAGTAAAAATCTACTCTCGTCTGACCAATGTATTCGTCGCCATGTTTGAAGGTTCCAGTTCTGCCTTGCTCTGCACCAGGCCAACCTCTCCCTGCGATGGCGATCGTCAAGTGTCGGGCATTTTATGACTCTCCTTGACTTCAGTCCCGCAGATTTTAAACGATTTCTTTACTGTTCTGGTTGACAGATTACGAC
>NW_013818832.1:0-468 GCF_000517525.1 Limulus polyphemus
GTTATCAAAGAAGGCGACGTTAACAATAAGATAGTTATATCACACCCAGTGCGCACATATCCGAATCTCACAAACTAAGCAACAAAAAAGGTTTGTGAGATTTGTGAAACTGGCGTTTAGCTTTTGATATATCATCAATATTTGCTTTGGAATTGCTGCATCCAACCAAGAGAATTGCTTTCAAATGTTCATCAGTCAACCTCGTTCGATGTGCTGATTTCACATATGTACAACACACAAATATACGTAGAAGCACACACAATACGCCCACACGTCTTCTCTATCACAGAGTTGTGTAACCACGCGCACACTCGTCACACTACTTGTATCAACTGCCTCTAAGCATTGTATCGTCTTACAAGAATGCACGCAGAGGCGACTGCAGGAATGAACTCTCACTACAGGTACTTACACAAAAAGCGCTCTGATATCCAAAGTCGCAAAAAGTCGCCGAATATTTTATTTCAC
>NW_013818833.1:0-468 GCF_000517525.1 Limulus polyphemus
CATAAAGCTACACAATGGGCTATCTGTGCTCTGTCCACTACGGGTATCGAAACCCGATTTCTAGCGCTGTAACTCCGCAGACATACCGCTGTACCACTGGGTGGCCTATGTAGAAAAGATGTTAAACTGTCGATTTAGGCTAAATTTGAAAAAATGTGATTTTTGAAATATTGCGGGCACTCTTTAAGGATCAGCGCTACCTTAAACATCTTTTAAAACCATCCTCCTACACCAGTTTTTAGAGATGGCTCATAATCAGGTGGCTTTGTGTGTTTTGAGTTGCTTTGCTACAACTCTGTTGTTACTCATAGGGCTCCCTCTAAAGATTTTGTGTGTCGGTGTTAATTTTCTTTCAATCCCACTTATTAGGCATAATAAACATGCTAAGTAGTGCATAATCGTAATATTTATAGTTGTGCACTAATCGTAACATTTATTGTGACTGAATTAATTATTCGAAAGTCCCAG
>NW_013818834.1:0-466 GCF_000517525.1 Limulus polyphemus
ATGTTACTATACAATACATCATAAGGTCATAAAGACCCCGTGTATTCACTAGTTATATAAAATAGTGATATAATTACAACCTCATGTCATTGTACAATAAATCATAAGGTCATAAATACCCCGTGTATTCACTTGTTATATAAAATAGAGTTATAATTACAACAGCATGTCATAGTACATTACATCATCAGGTCATAAAGACCCCGTGTATTCACTTGTTATATAAAATAGTGATATAATTACAACCTCATGTCATTGTACAATAAATCATAAGGTCATAAGGACCCCGTGTATTTACTTGTTATATAAAATACAGTTATAATTACAACAGCATGGCCCGGCATGGCGAGGTTGTTAAGGCACTCGACTCGCAATCTGAGGAACGCGGGTTCGAATCCCTGGCACACCAAACATGCTCGCCCTTCAGCCGTGGGGGCGTTATAATGTGACGGTCAATCCACTATTT
>NW_013818835.1:0-468 GCF_000517525.1 Limulus polyphemus
TAATTATCTGTAGGATATTAGGAGGTTATAGAGACTTTGCATGTGAAATTAGACAATTTTATGATGCATAAAAGTATGTTTAATCTTAAAATCAAAATTACTTTCAATATTGGATAGTCAATATTTGAAAATAAAAAATGCACGAGCAAATAATTAATTAAAAAATGTTAAACTTAATTCAAAAACATGATACTCTGTGTATGAATGCCTTGTAATGCTTACTGATAGTCTGCAAAATTTTGTGAAGATATGTCTACATTTCAAAAAGTTACAGTATAATTGCTTTATGGTTACTTTTGGGAATAGGAGCTGGATGGAATCCACCCACCCATATTAGAAGGGTTATACCATTCATTTTTTCATATACACAATATGTTTATATGTGTGTGTGTATGTATGTGTATATATATATATACACACACACACATACATACATACATACATACATACATACACACACATATATAT
>NW_013818836.1:0-1084 GCF_000517525.1 Limulus polyphemus
ATATATATATCGATGTGAATTTTTAAAAGCAAGTTTTTATTTACCATATATATATATCTATGTGAATGTTTAATCAGAAGTTTCTATTTACTATATATATATATATATCGTTCTAGATTTTAATCATAATTTTTATTTACCACACACACATATATAGCGTTCTAAACTTATAATCAGAAATTTTATTTACCATACATGTATATATCGTTGTAAGTGTTTAATCACAAGTTTCTTTTTACCGTGTATATATATATGTATATGGTTGTGAATGTTTCATTAGAAGTTTTATTAACCATATATGTATATATCGTGGGAATATTTAATCAGAAGTATTTATTTACCATATATATATATCAATGTGAATGTTTAATCAGAATTTTTTTTACCACATATATATATCGTTGTGGATTTTAATCAGAAGTTTTTGTTTACCATATATATATATCGTTGAAAATGTTTTATCAAAAGATTTTATTTACCATATATATATATTGATAGGAATTTTTAATCACAAGTTTTTATTTACCATATATATTTCTGATTAAACACTCACATCCATATATATATATATATATGGTAAATAAAACTTCCAATTAAACACTTACAATGATACATATACATTTATATGGTAAATAAAAACTTCTGATTAAAAATTCACAACAAGTTTTTATTTACCACATATGTATATATCGTTATGAATGTTTAATCAGAAGTTTTATTTACCATGTATATGTATATCGTTGAGAATGCTTAATCAGAAGTTTTATTTGCCATATATATATATCGTTGTGAATTTTAATCAGAAGTTTTTATTTACCATATATATACATCGTTACGAATTTTTAATCACAAGTTTTATTTACCATATATATATATATATATCGATGTGAATGTCTAATCTGAAGTTTTAATTTACCATATATATATCGATGTGAATGTTTAATGAAGAGTTTCTATTTATCATATATATATATATCGTGTGAATGTTTAATCAGAATTTTTATATATTATATATATATCGATGTGAAAGTTTAATCAGAAGTTTTATTTTCCATGTATATGTATATCGTTGAAAATGTTTAAC
>NW_013818837.1:0-468 GCF_000517525.1 Limulus polyphemus
GTTGTCCCTTCAAGCTCGTTGCCAGATATACTGCTCTCTGCTCCTCTGTCCATCCACTCATCTCTGCCAGTAGCTCAAACTGTGCTCTATATGCTTCCCACGGTACTTTCCCATTGTATTCCTGTGGCTTCCTTCTTACTGAATCACTCCTATTACTGACATTCATATCTGGGATGTGACTTCTAACAGGACTGAAGATGTATGCATTAGGGTTTAGCTGCGGGGTCTGGAAGGGGCTTGCCATTGTCTGGAGCTGATTAAGTCGATGGTTAATGTATCCTCCTTGTGTAAAAGACAATAGATCATCCTTTAATGTATCTAATTCGCTTTGAACTTTACTAATGTTTTCCGTTTGTACTTCTTGTTTCCTTTCTTGTTCCAGTTGCCACTGATGTAGTCTCTCTTCTTGTTTCTTTTTCCTCCAATAACTGCTGTAACTTCTCTTCTTCTTTATTTTCTTTCTCTTCT
>NW_013818838.1:0-467 GCF_000517525.1 Limulus polyphemus
AAAAGATATTTTGGCTCATTCACCACAAAGGGAGACTTAGCGGGCTTCAGAATTGAATAACTTCTCTTCGTAATATTCAAACTTATGCTTAGAATTATGAAGAAAAATTTCAAAACATCTACCTAAAACACGTGAGCTGGCTTATTCAGTATATAACCCTAGTTCTAGAACGTTCTTTCTCAATATGATTAACGGTGAAAGTCAGTTGCAGCTCTTTTTTTAAGAAGTTGAGCAAGAATGAATGTGAAATCAGCTTTAACAAGAAACTTAACATTCTATATTCTGAGTTTAAATCATTTATTTTAGTTGAGCAAAATTACAGAAACCGGATAGCCTATTGAAACAAAATGTTTTGTCTGATTGTCTGTCCGCTGTAAGTTCCATATTTTTATTGAACAGACCAATAGAAACCAGAAAGCTCATTTAAATATTACCAATCTCTGTAGAGAACCAGTGTGAGGTTGGAA
>NW_013818839.1:0-468 GCF_000517525.1 Limulus polyphemus
TCCATCACGTACAGATTTTTCACAAAAGTCATATTTACTTTTAAATAAGTGAAATCGGGTCACATTTTGTTATGCTTAAAATGTTGACAACCACTGGGTATAGATTTCTCTAGACCAATCGCGACATGAGAGTCTTATCGGTCATTCTAGAACCCACAAGAAACACACCGCTATTATATAAACGGTTAACAGGCCACATGACGTGTCATTTATGGATAGTATTTCTCTGTGCGTGCACTTTGACGGTATTTATTCTCTTCAATATTATTTATTTGTCGCTATGACAACAAGAGGTTGTGTAAATGACCCAAACATATTCTGTTATATTTGTGGTAAATTTGTTGTAAAGAAACAAAGACAAAACATTATAGTATTCGTCAAAAAAGCGTATTACGCGTATTTTGGAATAAAACTTGGTGACCAAGACAATCATGGGCTCCGCAAAAAGTTTGTGCCGTTTGTGTCAAC
>NW_013818840.1:0-465 GCF_000517525.1 Limulus polyphemus
ATTTATCTGTATAAAGTCAATAAATGACTCTTTGACTTCTACTTTTCTTGTCTTAAAGTCAATGTCAACAAACCGAATCACTTGGGCCAATTGCTCACGATGGGATAAATCAGGTGTGGAATCAAACAGAATACCATAGTATTTGTTTCTACGAATTGCTGACAAACAATAATTTTGTGCATGTGAAACCAGGAGATTTATAAACTCATTTTGGATTTCAGAAGAAAGATAAGATGTTGACGTTTGCTTGTTTTTAACACGCTCTAAATGGTCCCTCATTCCTGGATCATACATTGCTAATAACTACAAAAGTGACAGGAAATTTCCTGGGTTTTCGTTTGAGGTTATGTCCTCAGTATGACCACGAAATGTAAGATTCTGAGAAGCTAAATATTGTGTACAATCCAGCAAACATCGCAATACATCTCTCCATTTTATTTTTTCTTACTGTAATTTGACCTTTGC
>NW_013818841.1:0-467 GCF_000517525.1 Limulus polyphemus
CATCATGTTCCGTATATATATATATATATATATCTGTGCTAGCACTAATGTATTATGTATGAAATGAAAATTTCTGGGGATAATAGGGGAAAGATCTTCACAACCATCTTTCTTCAGTGCATCATTGATTTCATTCTAAATGGATTAGTTAACATTTGAGCTATAGCTTGAAAAAAAAAACGAACATTATAGAGATGGCTATTTCTTTCATGGGGTAATCCACTGTTTTCTGGGATACTTGGTTTTTTTTCTCATAAACAAAATTGAAGGCAACAAGGTAACTCCTGATAAACTGGTTTTGTATTTCTAACCAATACGCTGTGTTACAGCTCACCTATGAATGAGCTAAAGGAGTACACAAAACACCTGATAATCTGGTTTTGTATTTCTAACCAATACGCTGTGTTACAGCTCACCTATGAATGAGCTAAAGGAGTACACAAAACACCTGATAATCTGGTTTAGTA
>NW_013818842.1:0-468 GCF_000517525.1 Limulus polyphemus
CTTATATTTAGTGTTATTATACTGATAGTACATTAAAATTGCTTATATTTAGTGTTATGATACTGATGATATATTAAAGTTATATATTTGGTGTTATTATACTGATGATACATTAAAATTGTTTATATTTAGTGTTATTATACTGATAGTACATTAAAATTGCTTATATTTAGTGTTATGATACTGATGATATATTAAAGTTGTTTATATTTAGTGTTATTATACTGATGATATATTAAAGTTGTTTATATTTGGTATTATTATACTGATGATATATTAAAGTTGTTTATATTTAGTGTTATTATACTGATGGTACATTAAAATTGCTTATATTTAGTGTTATGATACTGATGATATATTAAAGCTGTTTATATTTGGTGTTATTATACTGATGATACATTAAAATTGTTTATATTTGGTGTTATTATACTGATGATATATTAAAATTGTTTATATTTGGTGTTATTA
>NW_013818843.1:0-466 GCF_000517525.1 Limulus polyphemus
CTTATCTCATTCTTCATGTTCTTTCTTTTCCTCCAACAACTGCTGTAATCTCTCTTCTTGTTTCTTTTCTTTTCCTCCAACAACTGCTGTAATCCCTCTTCTTGTTTCTTTTCTTTGTCCTCCAACAACTGCTGTAATCTCTCTTTTTGTTTCTTATCCCATTCTTCTTGTTTCTTTTCTTTGTCCTCCAACAACTGCTGTAATCTCTCTTTTTGTTTTTATCTCGTTCTTCTTGTTTCTTTTCTTTCCTCCAACAACTGCTGTAATCTCTCTTTTTGTTTCTTTTCTCATTCTTCTTGTTTTTCTTTTCTTGTTTATTTTCTTTCTCCTCCAACCACTGCTGTAATCTGAGTCTTGTTTATTTTCTCATTCTTCTTGTTTCTTTTGCTTGTACTGTTCTTGTATTGCTGCCATCAAATCTGCTAAGCTGTAGTTTGATTTGCCACTTCTCGTTTCCATCTCCTTT
>NW_013818844.1:0-727 GCF_000517525.1 Limulus polyphemus
TATCCTGTCAATAATAATATAAAGGATTTATCAATACTGTTTACTGTCAATAAGAAAACACAAGGTTTAACGATACTATGTACTATCAATAACAAGCCACAAGATTTAACGATACTGTGTACTGTCAGTAAAAAGACACAAGATTTATCAATACTGAGTCCTGTCAATAAGAAGATACAGGATTTATCAATACTGTGTACTGTCAATAAGAAGACACAAGATTTAACGATACTGTGTACTGTCAATAAGAAGATACAGGATATATCAATACTGTGTACTGTCAAAAAAAAAGACACAAGATTTAACAATACTGTGACCTGTCAAAAATAAGACACAAGATTTAACAATACTGTGTCCTGTCAATAAGAAGATACAGGATTTATCAATACTGTGTCCTGTCAATAAGAAGATACAGGATTTATCAACACTCTGTACTGTCAATTAGAAGACACAAGATTTAACAATACTGTGTCCTGTCAATAAGAAGATACATGATTTAACAATACTGTGTCCTGTCAATAAGAAGATACAGGATTTCTTAATACTGTGTCCTGTCAATAATAAGATAGATGATTTATCAATACTGTGTACTGTCAATAAGAAGACAGAAGATTTAACGATACTGTGTACTATCATAACAAGTCATAAGATTTAATGATACTTTGTACTATCAATAACAAGCCACAAGATTTAACAATACTGTGTCCTGTCAATAAGAAGATACAGG
>NW_013818845.1:0-468 GCF_000517525.1 Limulus polyphemus
ATGAAAACACGGTGAAAAAAATTCCATGGTTTATTCAGACTGTTACGTAGGTGTAAGAGCATTCAATTACAGAATTTAAACATTTGTATGTGTAACAAAGATATTTTTGTTACTTGTAAGTTACAATATGCATTTAAAGGGTTAAAAAATAGCATTTATCGATCATTAATCCCCCCTACTGCACATATTATGAAAACACGGTGAAAATAATTCCATGGTTTATTTAGACTGTTACCTGGAAGTACGAGCATTCAACTACAGAACTGAAGCATTTGTATGTGTATTGAATAAGGATATATTTGTTACCTGTACGTTACAATGTGCAATAAAGGGTTAATCCGTAAATTATCATGGGTAATTCTATTGAATGTATAGAGAAAGTTAACGGTTTTGGGGCTATAAGAATAGAAATATTTGTTTTCAGTAATCTTTACACTAGTCTTCATATTGATAATATTTGAAAAGTCT
>NW_013818846.1:0-467 GCF_000517525.1 Limulus polyphemus
GTTTGATGGTATTGTTGGTCGTATGTTATATGAATATTTGTTTGGTGGTATTATTGATCGTATATTAGATGATTATCTGTTTGATGGTATTGTTGGTCGTATGTTATATGAATATCTGTTTGGTGGTATTATTGGTCGTATATTAGATGAATATTTGTTTGATGGTATTGTTGGTCGTATGTTATATGAATATCTGTTTGGTGGTATTATTGGTCGTATATTAGATGAACATTTGTTTGATGGTATTGTTGGTTGTATGTTATATAAATATCTGTTTGGTGGTATTATTGGTCGTATATTAGATGAACATTTGTTTGATGGTATTGTTGGTCGTATGTTATATAAATATGTGTTTGGTGGTATTATTGGTCGTATGTTATAAAAATATATGTTTGATGGTATTGTTGGTCGTATATTAGATGAATATCTGTTTGATTGTATTGTTGGTTGTATGTTATATAAATATG
>NW_013818847.1:0-465 GCF_000517525.1 Limulus polyphemus
TAATCCTTCTGTATTTCTTCAGTGTTCTTGTTATAATCCTTCTGTATTTCTTCAGTGTTGTTGCTATAATACTTCTGTATTTCTTCAGTGTTCTTGTTATAATCCTTCTGTATTTCTTCAGTGTTGTTGCTATAATACTTCTGTATTTCTTCAGTGTTCTTGTTATAATCCTTCTGTATTTCTTCAGTGTTGTTGTTATAATCCTTCTGTATCTCTTCCGTGTTGTTGTTATAATCCTTCTGTATTTCCTCAGTGTTGTTGCTATAATCCTTCTGTATTTCCTCAGTGTTGTTGCTATAATCCTTCTGTATTTCCTCAGTGTTGTTGCTATAACCTGTTACTATATTTGTATTATCGATCTTGCCTTTGATCAATTAGATATTTTTTCCTAATTTCCGCGAGTCTCAGATTTTGTTTTGAAATTATTATTTTCTGTCACTTTCATCTTAAACTTCTTCCAATGTT
>NW_013818848.1:0-466 GCF_000517525.1 Limulus polyphemus
CCACTATACATCTAAAATAAAACACCTACCAGTCACTATTCATCTATAATAAAAGTCCTACCAGCCACTATCCATCTATAATGAAAGACCTACCAGCCACAATCCATTTGTAATAAAAGACCTACCAGCCACAATCTATCTGTAGTAAAAGACCTACCAGCCACTCTCTGTCTATAGTAAAAGACCTATCAGCCACTCTCCATCTATAATAAAACACCTACCAGTCACTATCCATTTATAAGAAAAGACCTACCAGCCACTATCCATATTACATAAAAGATCATGCCAGTCACTATCCATCTATAATAAAAGACCTACCAGCCACTATCTATCTGTAATAAAAGATCTAAAGGCCACAATCCATCTAGTAATAAAAGACCTACCAGCCACAATCCATCTAGTAATAAAAGACCTACCAGCCACTATCCATCTGTAATAAAAGACCTACCAGCCACTAATCCATCTG
>NW_013818849.1:0-464 GCF_000517525.1 Limulus polyphemus
TACTTAGACAAATACAAGTAATGCAAATAAGAACAACATATATTAAATTACCTATATTCATTACTGCATTGAGTTTTAGTTACAAACCAGGTGGATCAGAAGTTAATAATAAAATATTGCAGGAAGAAAGAGCCATATTTCTGTAAAAACAATAAGTAAATTATATACTACTTTTTTGTACATATAAACAAAGTTATGTTTGTTGATTGATTAAATGATCAACTGGTGGCAAACTCTTCAAACTATACATACAGAACATGAAGTATAAGTTTTAAAAACTTGACTAACAGCCTGGGCAAGCAGTTATTAAATATTCCATTTCATTATAAAACTGGTCAAAACATATTAAAAATATCTAACATTGCATCCTGATCACTGAGAAATGCCAAAACAGAAGAAAATATTTTAATTTGGCATAGGCAAAACATTAGAAAAGTTAATTTAAAAAAAAAAGTCATTTCCTA
>NW_013818850.1:0-468 GCF_000517525.1 Limulus polyphemus
GTCTTGTCTGTGCCCTCCATTGTTCTACTGCTCACACGGCTTCTTCCGGGGTCCCCTTTCCCACCTTTTTATTCCTTGGCAATCTTTCTCTTCCTGTGGTCTTTTCCCAGTTACCCTGACCAATTGGGTTCAACGTTTGATCCAGTTGGCCTGTTCCTCTTTATCTCCTTTCCAGCCTGGTCTCTTTCATGTTACCTCACATCCAATCCATTGCCTTACCTTCTCCTTTGCTTCTCGTCTTTGTCAGCCATTGGTAGAGATTCTATGATCAGGCATGTGGATGACTCTTCACACATTCATCTCCCACTACGCATACTACATTGCTGTTTCTGCTTCCCCAGAGTATCGCCTGCCTCCTGTGGTTATTTTACGGACTTCGGCATGGCTGTGACATGGGGTAAGCCCTCACTAATGCTTTATTTTCTTTCACAGGCCCCTGCTTCAGCTTCACTTTGGATCCCGCTCTGT
>NW_013818851.1:0-467 GCF_000517525.1 Limulus polyphemus
ATTGTAATTTTGATGTTGTATACTATAATAGATTGTAATTTTGATGTTGTATACTCTAATAGATTGTAAGTTTGATGTTGTATACTATAATAGATTGTAATTTTGATGTTGTATACTCTAATAGATTGTAAGTTTGATGTTGTATACTATAATAGATTGTAATTTTGATGTTGTATACTCTAATAGATTGTAATTTTGATGTTTTATACTATAATAGATTGTAATTTTGATGTTGTATACTATAATAGATTGTAATTTTGATGTTGTATACTATAATAGATTGTAATTTTGATGTTGTATACTATAATAGATTGTAATTTTGATGTTGTATACTCTAATACATTGTAATTTTGATGTTGTATACTATAATAGATTGTAATTTTGATGTTGTATACTCTAATAGATTATAATTTTGATGTTGTATACTATAATAGATTGTAATTTTGATGTTGTATACTCTAATAGAT
>NW_013818852.1:0-468 GCF_000517525.1 Limulus polyphemus
TTTAAAATGGATTTTGCAAAGAAATTCTTAATGCTTATTTTATATTAAGCTTATTATTGTTTTATAGTGTTGATTTTAATCGCCTATTAACAGTTAATGTAATTAATAGTGTTGAAGCTATTTATTTCATTATATATATATATACATTCTTCTTCACTTATCTTTGTAGTGAATATAGGAAGATACAAAGTGTTCTGTTTTCCTACACTGTTTTATTTCTTAAAAATCTTACCTTCCAGGTTTGACAAATAAGAAACAGTAGAATAATCCATCACAGTATTTATACAGAAAACAAAAAAATAATATGACTTGAAACCTCAACAAATTTGCTTGATGCATATTTTTGTCTCAAAAGGAAATATACACAGCTCAATCTTGCTCAGATAAGCAAATACGTTTCTTGTTTGCGTATTTATTACGCAAAGATGATACAGCAACGAGAAAATTGAGAGCATTTGTTTGAAGTTG
>NW_013818853.1:0-467 GCF_000517525.1 Limulus polyphemus
ACACATTGACATAGTCTTTAACAGACTTATCCTACTTCTTCTTTCGGTTTTGAGGCAGTGTTTTCAACACATGGACAGGCCTTCTACAGACTTCTCCTGCCTCTTCTTTTGGTTCTGAGGCAGTGTTTTCAACACATTGACATAGTCTTTAACAGACTTCTCCTGCCTCTTCTTTAGGTTCTGAGGCAGTGTTTTCAACACATGGACAAGGCCTTCTACATACTTCTCCTGCCTCTTCTTTAGGTTCTGAGGCAGCGTTTTCGACACATTGACATAGTCTTTAACAGACTTATCCTACTTCTTCTTTCGGTTTTGAGGCAGTGTTTTCAACACATGGACAGGCCTTCTACAGACTTCTCCTGCCTCTTCTTTTGGTTCTGAGGCAGTGTTTTCAACACATTGACATAGTCTTTAACAGACTTCTCCTGCCTCTTCTTTAGGTTCTGAGGCAGTGTTTTCAACACATG
>NW_013818854.1:0-464 GCF_000517525.1 Limulus polyphemus
TGTCTGTCAACTGACTTTTGAATCACTTTGTATGTTTCATGATTGTAACTTTAGCAGTCATAAAACACTTATCATAACTGTATTTAATCTGATCATAAGTGGTCCTTACATACTAGTTGTCATTTTTCCGTCATTATCTTTAGCAGTCATAAAACATTTATCAGAACTGTACTTAGTCTGATCATAACTGGTCCTTACATACAAGCTGTGATTGTTCAGTCATTACCTTTAGCAATCATAAAACATATATAAGAACTGTACTTAATCCGGTCTTTACATCCAAGTTATGACTGTTCGGTCATTACCTTTAGCAGTCATAAAACATTTATCTGAACTGTACTTAGTCTTATCATAACTGGTCCTTACATACAAGTTGTGATTGTTCAGTCATTACTTCTAGTATTTTCATAAGGTATTTGTCAGAATGCTATTATTCTAGATTTATCTTGTTCTTGAATTGTTTC
>NW_013818855.1:0-465 GCF_000517525.1 Limulus polyphemus
CAGAAAGTGATGCTTTGCATTTGGTGGGACATCAAAGAAGTAATTCATTTCGAACTCCTCAATCCACAGCGAACTGTCAATGCAGAGATCTATAGTCGGCAGCTGGAATGTTTCAATCAAGCCCTTCACCAGAAACGCCCTTCACTCGTCAATCAAAAAAGTGTTCTTCTTCTCCACGACAATGCACGTCCACATGTGGCACGTTTGACGCAACAGAAGTTCTCCTCCACCCACCGTATTCTCCAGATATGGCACCATCAGATTACCATTTTTTTCGTTCGCTGCAACGCCATCTTAACTGGAAAACGTATGCAAATGTGGAAGGTATTAAAGAGGACATCGACATGTTTTTTTGCTTCAAAGTCAAGTGATTTCTTTAATCAGGGCATCAAACAACCTGATTGTAAGATGGAAAAGCATCATCGATAAGAATGGAGACTATTTCATTTAATAAATGTTTTATTT
>NW_013818856.1:0-468 GCF_000517525.1 Limulus polyphemus
TGTTGTGTTTGAAAGGATTTGGACACGTTTTATTTTGTTCTGGACGGTTATTATTTTTCTGATTTTTGCTTACAATACCCATATTTTTAAAAACGGCTTTTTACAAAAAACATGTGTTGCATGAAAATGAGATAATTACTGAACCATTTGATGTGGACGTGTTTGTAGATCATTCTGACAGTGACTCTAGCTACAGCGACATTGTTAGACCTACAAAGATACGTAAATTTGTTCTCAACTGATTCTGAATCAGAAAGTGACGATGATTCTACAAATGTTCCTGTTAGTGATTTGTTTTCCCATTGTGATAATTGGTCAGAAATAGATATTCCACCAAACTTGGAAATGTTTGAAGAACATCAAGGGTCACTATAACTCCATTCAAACCTGAACTTGTTTGAAATGTTTTGTCAGGAGATGTGTACCTTCCATAATCAAATTGGTATAATTGATCAAATTGCATAAGTT
>NW_013818857.1:0-469 GCF_000517525.1 Limulus polyphemus
CGAGTATTTTATCATGAAGCCGTGATACGATTGTATCGATACATCGTCCGATACGATACGACTATGATACGAGTATTTTATCATGAAGCCGTGATACGATTGTATCGATACATCGTCCGATACGATATGACTATGATACGAGTATTTTATCATGAAGCCATGATACAATTGTATCGATACATCATCCGATACGATATGACTTGTGTATCTTCACAAAGTGTGGCAAGCTTTCAGTAAACATTATAAATCTTTTGTACAGAAAAAATCACAATTTCTAATAAAGTTATTTTTGCTAAAAATTAATGATACAATAATAAAAGATGAATATTGAGTACTTTATTACTTTTATCAAGATTATTACATGTAAATAACATAAATTAACAATAACAAAATAGACAGACAGATATTAACTCTGTTTTTATATTTTACTTCTCTTACCAGCTGCCATTTAGTTGATCAAACCTGAGAA
>NW_013818858.1:0-787 GCF_000517525.1 Limulus polyphemus
CTGTACTTTTAGATCTATCATATACATATAACAATGTAAAACATCACTATACTTTACCCAAGCTGTACTTTTAGATCTATCATATACATATAACAATGTGAAACATCATTATACTTCACCCACGCTGTACTTTTAGATCTATCATATACATATAACAATGTAAAACATCACTATACTTCACCCAAGCTGTACCTTTAGATATATCATATACATATAACAATGTAAAACATCATTATACGTCACCCAAGTTGTACCTTTAGATCTATCATATACATATAACAATGTAAAACATCACTATACTTTACCCAAGCTGTACTTTTAGATCTATCATATACATATAACAATGTAATACATCACTATACTTCACCCAAGTTGTACCTTTAGATCTATCATATACATATAACAATGTAAAACATCACTATACTTCACCCAAGCTGTACCTTTAGATATATCATATACTAATAACAATGTAAAACATCACTATACGTCACCCAAGCTGTACTTTTAGATCTATCATATACATATAACAGTGTAAAACATCACTATACTTCACCCAAGCTGTACTTTTAGATCTATCATATACTAATAACAATGTAAAACATCACTATACTTCACCCAAGCTGTACCTTTAGATCTATCATATACATATAACAATGTAAAACATCATTATACTTCACCCAAGCTGTACCTTTAGATCTATCATATACTAATAACAATGTAAAACATCACTATACTTCACCCAAGTTGTACCTTTAGAACTGTCATATACATATAACAATGTAAACAT
>NW_013818859.1:0-468 GCF_000517525.1 Limulus polyphemus
GTCAATCACCCAGGTCGAACTGACAGGTGAATAATACACTACACAAAACAGTTAAATAATGGAGACTTATAACAGTTGTGGCAAACCAAAACCGTTATTATAAAATAATGTCAATCACCCAGGTCCAACTGACAGGTGAATAATACACTACACAAAACAGTTAAATAACAGAAACTTATAACATTTGTGGCAAACCAAAACAGTTATTATAAAATAATGTCAATCACCACTTCAGTTCAACATTACGAAAATCAGGTATCTGATTGGTTATTCAGCTTTTGCTTGTAAAATTAACATTTGATAGAAGTAGCTTCACACATTCACAGTATATAATATTCTACTTCGCTATAGACTAGGATCACTAGAATAGCGAGGGGTTTATAAGATTCCAAGATACCTTCTACAACTCTTCTTATGCTTGATAGTAATGAGGCCCAAAATGCATCACTGCCACTCCATGCATCCCAG
>NW_013818860.1:0-467 GCF_000517525.1 Limulus polyphemus
TCAGGCTTTATGTGGTAACATTAAACCTTACATCTGTTGGTCTTCGTGTACTGGTGTTCCGTCAGTTTTCAGGCTTATGTGGTAACATTAAACCTTACATCTGTTGGTCTTCGTGTACTGGTGTTCAGCCAGTCTTCAGTCTTATGTGGTAACATTAAACCTTACATCTGTTGGTCTTCGTGTACTGGTGTTCAGTCAGTCTTCAGGTTTATGTGGAACACTAAATCTTACATCTGTTGGTCTTCATGTACTGGTGTTCAGTCAGTCTTCAGGCTTATGTGGTAACATTAAACCTTACATCTGTTGGTCTTCGTGTACTGGCGTTCAGTCAGTCTTCAGGTTTATGTGGTAACACTAAACCTTACATCTGTTGGTCTTCGTGTACTGGTGTTCAGCCAGTCTTCAGGCTTATGTGGTAACATTAAACCTTACATCTGTTGGTCTTCGTGTACTGGTGTTCAGTCAGT
>NW_013818861.1:0-468 GCF_000517525.1 Limulus polyphemus
AGTTTCCTTCCCTTTAATCTTGGTTACTAGTTAGCTTTCTTTCCTCTAGTCTTGTTTACTAGTTAGCTTCCTTCTCTCTAGTCTTGTTTACCAGTTAGCTTCCTTCCCTCTAGTCTTGTTTATCAGTTAGCTTCCTTCCCTCTATTGTTATTTAGTATTTAGCTTTATTCCTTCTAGTCTTGTTTATCAGTTAGCTTCCTTTCCTTTAGTCTTGTTTACTAGTTAGTTTCCTTCCCTTTAGTCTTGGTTACTAGTTAGCTTCCTTCTCTCAAGTCTTGTTGACCACCTAGCTTCCTTCCCTTTAGTCTTGTTTACTAGTTAGCTTCCTTTCCTCTAGTCTTGTTTACCAGTTAGCTTCCATCTCGCTAGTCTTAGTTACCAGTTAGTTTCCTTGCCTCTAGTCTTGTTTACTAATTAGCTTCCTTCCCTCTAGTCCAGAGGTCACCAAAGTTTTTTCACAGCGGGCCA
>NW_013818862.1:0-692 GCF_000517525.1 Limulus polyphemus
GAAAACGCATCCTTCTATCTTACAGAGAGAGAGAGAGAGGAAAACGTATCCTTCTATCTTACAGAGAGAGAGAGAAGAAAACGCATCCTTCAATCTTACAGAAGAGAGAGAGGAAAACGTGTCATTCTATCTTACAGAGAGAGAGAGAGGAAAACGTATCCATTCTATCTTACAGAGAGAGAGAGAGGAAAACGTGTCATTCTATATTACAGAGAGAGAGAAAGAGGAAGCACATCCTTCTGTCTTAATTAATAAAATGTACATTGCAAATACATACACGTTCAGATTTCTTCCCACCTTTCATTATTATCAAATAAATATTGCCCCCCTTGAGGTTATTGTTCCGGGTGAGGGAGGGTGTAGTTATTATTAAGTAGTTAGTGCAATGCAGACAGAAAAAAAAGGTTGAATATTCTAAAAATGAAAATACATTTATCATAATATGTTACGTTTGTAGTTAGACACAAAGCTACACAATGGGCTATCTGTACTTTGCCAACCACGGGTATCGAAACCCGGTGTTTACCGCTGAGTTACTGGGGGACAAAATATGAGAAAAATAACCACATGCTCATTATTTACTAAAAGAACAAATAGGATTTTTCCTCTTTCGAGAATTTCGTATAAACGTTTGAAGTTCAGATAGGTTTTTTATTACATACAGAACTTGACTTTATTTAATTAAAAAAAAA
>NW_013818863.1:0-468 GCF_000517525.1 Limulus polyphemus
GTTTTACTACTATATCAAATACTATCATGTAGGTGTTGTTTTACTACTATATCAAACATTATAGTGTAAGTGTTGTTTTAATAGTGTATCAAACATTATAGTGTAAGTGTTGTTTTACTACTATATCAAACATTATAGTGTAAGTGTTGTTTTACTACTATATCAAACATTATAGTGTAAGTGTTGTTTTAATAGTGTATCAAACAGTATAGTGTAAGTGTTGTTTTACTACTATATCAAATACTATCATGTAGGTGTTGTTTTAATAGTGTATCAAACAGTATAGTGTAAGTGTTGTTTTACTACCATATCAAATACTATCATGTAGGTGTTGTTTTAATAGTGTATTAAACATTATAATGTAAGTGTTGTTTTACTACTATATCAAACATTATAGTGTAAGTGTTGTTTTATTACTATATCAAACATTATAATGTAAGTGTTGTTTTACTACTATATCAAACACTA
>NW_013818864.1:0-467 GCF_000517525.1 Limulus polyphemus
AGTTGTTCTATACTTTCTCAGAAAAAAATCCACCTCTCGCATGTAAGTTTAATTGAGTTAACTTTAACTTTTGCAACAATATATCTTTGCACAGAGTCTAAAGCGAAATAGTCAACTGATACAGATACATTTGTTAAATAAAAAAATATCAAACTTTATAGCCCCATATTTTTCCTATGTAGTATGTCTAATTGTTTAAACCTAAACGTCTTTGAAGAGAGATGAGTAGACGTAGGCACATATCATTTATTAATATGTATGTATTTGCTCATAAAAATCTCCAAGTAAACCCTGTCAGAAATAAGAATTGAAAAATATGTATTCATACATTTATTGTAAGTTTGATTAGTTGTAAAACACAAGTACACCTAGCTCACCACATCTCTCCTATTGGAACTTTAGTTAGTTGCACATCACTTACAAACATCACCATAGCTCTTTTATTTGAAGTTCAATTAGTTGCACAT
>NW_013818865.1:0-468 GCF_000517525.1 Limulus polyphemus
GCTATGTCACAGCATTGGAAATAACTAATTCACCAACTGTCATGATTTTTTCCAAAGTTCACATACATTTACTTTTGCCACCATACTAAATAAAATCCTTCCATAATGAATATGTCAACTTGAATTGTTTTAGCTCTGTTCTATACAATCAGTCCCCCTCTTCATCAGGTGATATTAATAATACATCGTTCTACATATCTTTAGATACCTTAGTTCTTCTAGCTATCTATTTGTTTGTTCATCCATCAAGTTCTGGTTTTGCGGTAAGCTTGCGGACTGTTCGGTAACCACTATGAGCACAAAGAGAAGTGCCTATTGTGCAGCTTTGCGATTTAAAATAAACAAATTAGCATGGATCTCACTATCTAATCTATTGCAAGATACATATTAGGACAGATAAAATATAATACTGATTTAACACAATTAATATGCAATATACCATTCCTATAACGCTGTATATTTTTATAA
>NW_013818866.1:0-459 GCF_000517525.1 Limulus polyphemus
AAATTAAGTGTATTGCAAAGTTGTATTTAGAAAGAATAAACCAGTTTCATTTAAGAAAGGACTTGTATCGCTAAAGTTTCTTCGGAAAATAATTATACAGAAAATTAACTAACAAATTGGTGTCAGAGAGTGGGACGGAAAAAGGAAAAAAAATGGAAACGAGAAGTGGCAAATCAAACTACAGCTTAGCAGATTTGATGGCAGCAATAGAAGAACAGCAAAAGAAACAAGATGAACGAGAAAATAAACAAGAGAGATTACAGCAGTTGTTGGAGGAAAAAGAAAAGAAACAAGAAGAACGAGAAAAGAAACAAGAAGAGAGATTACAGCAGTTGCAAGAAAATCTGCAACAGTAGCAGCTCGAACAGAAAAATAAAAAGAAGAGAAATTACAGCAGTTGTTGAAGGAAAAAAGAAACAAGAAGAACGAGAAAAGAAACAAGAAGAGAGATTACAGCAG
>NW_013818867.1:0-468 GCF_000517525.1 Limulus polyphemus
CAATGTCAGACAAGTATACTTTCTGTCTGTCCTTTATGCCCATGAGCTCAATAGTTACCCCCACTGGTCCCTGCAATCTTGTAGAATGTCCTTTCACACCATAAAACTTCTGTATGGCTTCCGGTACTCCTTCATGATCTAACACCTTGATGCTTACAAGGGTTTGCTGAGACGCAGAGTCTATGACAAGGTTGCACCTTTGGCCATCTAGCTTTCCTGTCACATAGACACTGTGTGTGCTTGGCATTTTACACCTAGCTGTTGGGACTTTCACGATGGGGGGTTGAGGGGAACGCTCAACACCAACCACTACTGGTCTCCTTGAGGCCGACTTGTTGGTAATATTCTTCCTACACTGGCTCCTCAAATGTCTGTGCTTTCCACAGTTCCAACAACCTTTCTGGATACCAGCCTTTCCTGCTGTGGCACCTCCCCTGTGTTGAAGTTTCCAGCATTGAGCTCCCTTGT
>NW_013818868.1:0-602 GCF_000517525.1 Limulus polyphemus
CAATAAGAAGAAACACGATTTAGCAATAGTGTATACCATCTATAAAAAGACACAAGATTTAACGATACTGTGTACTGTCAGTAAGAAAACACAAGATTTAACAATAATGTGTCCTATCAATAAGAAGACACAAGATTTAACAATACTGTGTTCTGTCAATAAGAAGACACAAGATTTAACAATACTGTGTACTGTCAATAAGAATACACAAGATTTAACGATACTGTGTACTGTTAATAGGAAAACACAAGATTTAACGATACTGTGTACTGTCATTAAGAAGACTCAAGATTTAACAATACTGTGTACTATCAATAAGAATACACACGATTTAGCAATACTGTGTACTATCAATAAAAAGACACAAGATTTAATGATATTGTGTACTGTCAATAAAAAGACATAAAATTAACGATACTGTGTACTGTCAATAAGAAGAATCACGATTTAGCAATACTGTATACCATCTATAAAAAGACACAAGATTTAACGATACTGTGTACTGTCAATAAGAAGACACAAGATTAAAGGATACTGTGTACTGTCAATAAGAAGACACAAGATTTAACGATACTGTGTACTGTCAATAAGAAGACACAAGA
>NW_013818869.1:0-698 GCF_000517525.1 Limulus polyphemus
GAAAATCCATTTCTTGGAAGCTAACAATCTGTATATACAAAATGAAGCGTTAGCGATAGGATCACCACTTTCACCATTGTTATGAGACTTGTATACGGATGCATTTGAAACAAAAGCCATAATAGTACAAAATGTAAACATGATATTTCAATATTGTACATAGATGACATTTTTGGTGTACAGTTATGGTAATAAGGCATTAACAGAGTTTACATGCTATTTGAATAGCATTAAACCATATATATATATAAAAATAGTTTGTTATTGATTAAATATATAGCAGTTGAAAGAGAATTTACCCCGAATGTTGTAAATAGAGCAATTAAGATATTCAATAATGTTATAATATTGGATTATTTTAAAATCTAGTTATGATAATATTAAAAAGGAATGTTAAATTTAGTCATATGTTCCAGGTTTAACTACTAATTTATTGTTCGATGACGAGGAACCCACTTTGAGACTAATAATGGCTGGAGACGGCTTGAATGGGTAATGAAGAAAAACTTTAAATACAACAGCAAATGTACAACGTTTCGACAAGGTTTTGTCATCATCAGGTACCATGCTTTTCAGAGCGGCACTGTCTTAGGAAGGAGATATCGTTTCTCTTTTTGGTGATTTTTATATTCAGGTTACGTAGTTTGGAGATAGTTTCACGGTATGATTGGTTTATGGTAGTGGATTGGTGAGAGAAC